>NC_084465.1:85124363-85424363 GCF_027409185.1 Cynocephalus volans | reverse complement strand
ATGGAGGTCAAAGGAAAAAGCCATTGTGCTCAGTTAAGGGTTTAAAATAGGTCCCATGGAGGGAGGGGCCTTGAATGATATGTTGGATATAAGAGAATAAATAGTGAGTAGCATTCTGATTAGAAAGAACAGCATGAGCAAAAAGCCAAGAGAATGGGGTGTTTTGAAGAAAGGCTGTCATTTCTGTTTGGCAGGAGTGTGTGATGCATAATGGCAGCAATAAAGAATGCTGTGTGTGAAGTGGGCCGAGTGAGTTGTCAAGGATCTAGAATTGTACAGGGAGAGGTTAAGATTTGATTTGGTAGACAGGAATAGACACTGAAGCTCTTGAGAGGATTGGAATGTGCTGTAAGAAGCTTTAATGTCTTTGTTGGATGGATTAGCATGGGGAGAGTGAATCGGGCTCTTAAGTTAATCCAGGAGACCCTGTTGGCCATCTTGGTTTCATTAAACTCATCTAAATTCAACTGAACAGATACTTGCGTTGTATCTCCCCACCACAGGTACTGCAGTATACCAATGTAATTAGAATAATGTAGTATCATAATTAAATGGAATTTTTAAGTTTTTGAGAATATCATGGTTGGTCCCTTTGAAACAAGGATAGAAGAGGAGAAAGCCTTAGAAGTCATCTTCTCCAAGACCCATGGCAATTAAAGGGGTTGCTCAGAGGAGATTCTTTGTTTAGAGGACAAGAGAAATGAATGGGTCTGTCAGGTAAAAATAACATAGGCTCTAGTTTTATTAATGTTTTTCACATTTGCTCTCTCTTTCCATCCCTTGTGTTTCTCATATAAGCCAAGAGAGGAAGGTATGGAAACACTCTTAAAGACAGAAGTATATGTGAGGCGATAGACCCCCCTTTTTTTCCCTTCCCAAACTTTTTAATTTCACACTGCCTAAGATTACCCCAGTATTGGAGATTAGCAGGTACTGTTTCCTTACCTAGATGATTTAAACAAATAATTTAGTTAGACTGACATTCTGGGTATCAGAGATTAAACCCTAAGATGGCTGTTATGGAAGCATCTGCTCAGGGTGGAAGAAAAATGTTCCCACAGATAAAAAAAGGAAAAAGGGTAAGGTTAGAGATAAATAACAACTGGGGAGCATGCCCAGGGTCTTAGGTAGGAGCTGTGGGCAGCCCCCACTGCCTGGCAGAAGGCAGGAGTACACCTGGAGATCTAGACAGGAGCCATGGACAGCCCTACTACCTGACAGAAGGCAGGGGCATGCTGAAAACATAACTTCTGCAGAGGTGGTCCACTTCAGCCACTGCCACTGCCACCACAAGGGTGTCTGATTGCCACAGTAGCAGCCACAGCCACCATGCAGGCAGCCCACCACCCACTCAACTGCATTGACATGAGGAGAGTCACCAGCAGACACTAGAAAAAGAAGAGGAAGTCTCTCTCCTCAAAACTCATTCCAGAGTAATAGAAGAAGCAACTGCTCTACCAGATGACCAGATATCAAAGTAGAGGTACTAGAAATACGAAAAACCAAGAAAATATGATACCACCAAAGGAATACAGTAATTCTCAAGTTCCAGACCCCATAGAGCAGGAAACGCTTGAAATGTCTGAAGAGGAATTCTGAGCAACAATCTTAAAAAAACTCAGTGAAATGTGAGAAGACTCAGACATCGTGATGAAATGAGAAAAAATATCTAGGATACAAAGAAGGAAATTTACAAACAGATTAATAACTTAAAGAATGTAGCAGAACTCCAAGAACTAAAGGATTCATTTGATGAAATAAAACACAACTGATAATTTAAGCAGCAGATTAGAGTAAGCAGAAGAAAGAATTTCTCATCCTAAAGATAGTCTTTTCAAAATAACCCAGGTGGATCAAAGAATGGAAAAATAATTTTAAAAACTGAAGAAAATCTAAGAGAGCTAGTAGACAACCTTAAACAAAATCCAAACCATGGGTGTTCCAAAAGAGGAAGAGAAAGAAAAAGGCATTGAAAATCTATTCAATGAAATAATAACAGAAAACTTCCTAGACACAGGGAAAGACACAGACCTTCAGATCCAGAAGGCTCAAAGATCCCTAAACAGATTCAATCCAAAAAGATCCTCTCTGAGACACATTATAGTCAAACTGGCAGAGCTCAAAGAAAAAGAGAGAATCCTAAAAGCAGCCAGAAGAAAAGCATTAAGTCACATATATGGGAGCCCCAGAAGGCTAACACCAGACATCTCAGCAGAAACTCTACAGGCCAGAAGAAAATGGATGATATATTCAAAATACTAAATATAAAAAACTGCCAGCCAAGAATACTGTACTCAGCAAAGCTGTCCTTCAGAAATGAGCGAGAAATTTATTTATCCAAACTCAAGCCCCAGACACTGCCTCCAAAAACTATGCCTAAGAATGTATTATATCTTAGTAGATAGCATAGCAACTTTTTTTCTAACTAAATAGATCCTATACCAATCACAGGAAAATTAAAGCACCATTTTAATTTAGTCTGAATTTGGGTTGAAAGAAGTATCAAGGAATACCGTCCAACTTCTTAAAGTCCTAGAAAGGGCTTAAATATATTAACACTTAATCTACTTAAACTGTATATTGAGAGTCTGGACAGACACATGTAGAGATCTGAGAGTCTTAAGAATGTGCAAAAGAGAGATTCAAAAATATAATAAAACCTTCAGAAAAACTGTTACTTAGCTCTTCTAGTTGTATAACAAAAGTTTGCTCTTTAAAACAAAAGAATCCATGGATCCTTTGGAATATCCCATTGGTATCAGGATTCAGTGGTTTGTAAAGGAGTCTGACGAGGCCGTGTAGCTGCGTAAGGAATTATAAGCACATATAAAAGGTTTGGTATGTGTATATGAATTCATTTTATTCCAGGTCATTTTCATACAATTTACAAAATTTTTTCCAGAGCTAATCTGCAAAGGTTACCATAGGTCAGGTACAAAAGACACTGTGCAGATGAATTAAGACAGAGAATACATGGAAAGCATTTGGAACAGTGCCCTGGTATATAATAAGACCATAGAAGTGAGTGTTTTGTTGTCATTTTATTATTTTATATTCTGTACCCTTTGTAGGGGATTAAGGCATTCAATTTAGAACTGAGCTAGGTGATCTTTACATTACTTCTGGCCCGTGATTCTGTGATACCAATACTTTTCTTAAAACCAAGAACATGGACATGGACCAACTATTGACAACAATAATAATATGGTTAATAAGCTTTTATAATTCACACCCATTAATCAGCATCACATTGCATGCAATGAGTGAGTTTAGGATTAGCTCTTTGGAAACAGATACTGTGGGTTATTTTTCCCCATCTACCTTGATACATTTTCCAAATTTTGAAAATAAGCATACGTTACTATAAGTAAAAAACCCAACAAAAACAACAAAAAAAAGTGATTATGTTTAAAAATTAACAAGCGTAAACTGTAATACATTTTTCAGATCGTGCACATTGTCTGGTGGTGATGAGAGATAAAAACTGAGTCAGAAAAGTTATTTACAGCTTGATGATTAAGGTTGCTCTGTGTAGAAACTGGAATTTGGATAAAGGAAAGAAAAGATCATTCTAGATAGATTTGTAAGGCTTGGGAGACATCTCAAGGGGTAGAAGTAGAGGCAAAAGAATGGATTAATTTGAGATGTGAATTTGGGGGCAGTGGCTCGGGCTTGAGTTTGGTGTGATATGGTAAAGATTTTGTAGCAGGTAAATCATAAGTTACATAATGAGTTACTATAAGACCCTGAAAAGGTGTTGAGGGATAGTTTTTTCAGGACAGCGCCAAGGATCTGTGTTACCATTCTGTGATAGGTAAAAGTGTACCCCAAGGACAAATACCCTCCTTGGCACCTGTAAATATTACATTAGGTGGCAAAAGGTGCTGTACAGATATAATTAAGGCTGCAAACCTGGATTGTCTGCATGGACCCAGTCTAATCACGTGAGCCTTTAACATAAAGCAGAGAATTTACTCTTGTGGGAGTCAAAGAACTATGGCAGAAGAGAAGGTGAGAGAAATTCCATGTCACTCTCTGTTGCCTTTTGTCTTAGCTTTGATGCAAAACAGCTTTGTGAGCATCTGGGTTTTAAGGCTGAAAGCACTATTAAAGTGCCAGAGAAAAAAGAAGACAGAATGCTGGAAATGAAGTCGGCTTTGATTCTTATTGCATTTCAGGGCTATTTTGTGAACAGCTCTGCTGGTTATTGAAGATAGAAAGCCAAAACATTTCATCATGTTTCTGACGGAGGTCAGGGGATGGGGAGAAATATGGGCTGTGTCTTATCCCTTAATAATCCCATATTTAGATATTCACAAGAGCAAATGTACCTACCCTCAGCTGAATGTACTTTGAATTAGTTTTTTTAATAATGAGTAAATTATATTTAAATAAAGTTGAAGCTTCTGAAAAAGCTTCCTTGCAATTTTCCTTGTACTTACGTAGATCCTGTCTGTCAAACTGCTGATATAATAAGTAAATCTTATCATTTGATTGGATTATGGTATCATCTTATATCTAAAACACAGTGAAGGTCATGATCCTTTACAAATGAATTAAATTAGTGAACAAAATAAAAAGTAAAGGTTGATTGTCAGTTGACATGATTACAAGATTGAAATATGATGTCTTGGGGAAACTACGATACCTTGTTGAATAGAGAGCAGAGGTTCTTAACCCTTGGCAGAACCTAGAATCCTGGGTGGAGGAAACTTGGAAACAACCCACTCTACTTATGGATGATGGACCTTTACCCCAGAGCTTTTGATTTAGTTGAGGCCATGGATCAGTATTTTTTTTTTTTAAAGCTTTCCAAGTGATTTTAATGTATAGTCATTTTTGGGAACTGCTGAAATAGATGAAAATGCAAGCTATTTAAAGAAAACATTTCTTAGTAGAAAGAAAGTAGTGACTAGTGATTGGAGAAGAGGAAACATGAGAAAAAGATGAGAGAAACTTTTAGTGTAAAATTGGTAGAGGTTTACAGTCCCTTATTCACAGATCTGAAATAAACGAGCTCTGAAAAACAAGAATTTTTCATAACTTACCTGGCGGCAAAATAGAAACAAAATTGAACGTATTTGGTTGTAAAACCTGAGGCTTTTTCTTGTCTTATTAGAGGTTGCTGCCCCAGACTTCACTGAGAGTATGATGTAGAAAGGATGTCTTTCTGAAATATGTAAGATTTTGAGTTCTGAGAGTTATGAGGGTAAGGGTAGGAAAGGCCAGGGTAATAATTTACTTTTCTATCAGGTGAAGAACCGTGCTTTTCTTCTAGTTATCTAGGCAGTGGTTTAGCATCTGCTTTATTTTTATTTTTCTGTATTTCACAATCAGTTAATTTTATTATTATTTTTGATTGAAACATAATTGATCGTACATATCTGTGGGGCACCACATTGAATATTAGTACCTGTGTGCAATATGTAATAGCATCTGCTTCAGATAAAAACAATGGCCTGTGTCAGCACGTGGCTCTTGGCTCTACATGTGTATATACTTCTCTAGCCTAATCTGAAAAGATACTTCCGTTTCAGGCATGGTGAGAAACTAAGGTGAACCAACAATACAAGTAGATAAAGTAGAAAAATAATCATTGTCCTATAAAAAACCATTTAGCATAACAAATCATCCCAAAGTCTCGAGATTTGAAACAACATGTATTTATTATCTCAAACGGTTCCCAAATGTCAGGAATTCAGGAGCATCTTAGCTGGATGGTTCTTGCTCAGGGTCTCTTAGGAGGTTGTGGTCAGAATGTCAGCTAGAACCTCTGTCATCTGAATGCTTTTCAGTGCCAACAGGTCCCTTATTAGTACTTAGAGACATTCTAGTCTCTGCGTATGCAGTTACTCCGAGTCTTCAGTTTTTTATGTAAACTCAACAATTATTTGTAAAGGAGAAATCTTTTTGACTCCTTCTAATGCATTCTGAAGATTTCTGCTGGAAGTGGCTCATAACAGGGCAATGCCTTCTCTTTGCACTTTTATTGTCCTTGGGCAGTCTTTTTTCTCTCCTAGGTCCTTTCTGTGTTCTCTTTGTGGTTTCCTCTGTATCCACCACCTGTGGGTTAGTGGTTGAGTGTCGAGTACCCTGGATAATGTGAGGGAAAGACAGACAGGTATCTGCCTTAGTGGAGCTTCTAGCCAGAAGACAGGCATTAGTCACAATTTAAAATGATTCATTAAATGATTGCTAGTGTGTTTTTTAAAAAACTAACTAAAAAGAACTATGAGGATGCTATCGGAGCATGTGACGGGGTCCTACTTAGTTTGTGATTTTCATGATCAGCTCTTTCCCCTTTGTGTTTTGTAGGAAGAATAACGTACCATTGGTTTTTTTTTTTGGTCAACCCCCTTTTTCCTACTGGGGTAGATATATGGAAGCTATTCTACTTTCCACCCTGTCTACTCATGTCCTCCCACTGCATCACTGCAGAGGTTCGGGGATGTAGAATAGCACAGGAGAGTAGCATCATTTATTTTATGTAAAAAACAAACAAACAAACAAAAAACCCAGCTTAGGTTCCATCTGAATTAATCGGTGAATTCTTCTTATCTTTCTCACTGCCCGTCTCTCACCTTCCCTGCACCCCACAAATGCTCCTTGGTTTCTTGCTCATCCCATTTCTCCCTTTCTTTTCCTACCAAATTGTTGAAGAGATGTAGTGTTCTACAGTGTTGGGAATAGAATACTTTCCTTTTCTGAGCTATTTATATTTTGAGACTTACTTCTAATTGGAGAAGGAACAACTGAGGATCCCATGAAGGGAATTCAGGTATGAAGAATTAAAAGAGGCGGATGGAGGAGACTTTGATTCTCTGAGAGCAAATTAAGTGATCCGCCTCATGCAGCACTTTCCATCTCTGCTTTTTTCCTGTCTCCGAGCCACCCTGGGGTCTTCCCCGGGAGGTCATAGTATCAGGATGCCACTGACAGGATCCCAGGGAGTGTTTATAATCTGCATCTTTGCCTGGCCTCCAAATATTTGTGATACTGTGAAGGAGGAAAATCCTAGAAAGAGATGGTAATAATACAATAAACCTTACAAACAATTTTAAAAATATGCAATAATTGATGTTTTATTTGTTCCTTTTTTATTCATTTGAGTACACATTCAAGTGTTTATAAAGGTTTTCCTATGGTCACCCATCACCATGTTCCCTCTAGATTCTTTAACTATAAACTTTCTAGCTGTGAGCGTTTGCAGAGCCCAGACTCCCAAGGTTGGAGAGGGATGGTCTTCTCATTAGTGTATAATTTCCCCGAGAGAGTCTCATGGTATCAAAGTATCAGCTAAATCAAGAGCGTGCACTTTTGAATGGCATTCTCACTACCCACCACGGAAGGGTATGGCTGTAAAAACAGTGTGGGGTGAGCTGCCTTCTTCAGGGGCAGTGATGCCAGGCCACTGGGAAAGCCCTCCTAGGTGGCGTCTCAGCATCTAGCACATTGCTACTCTCTCCTGCCAGTGAATGAATATAAATTCAATTAATTGGAATTTAAGTCTGTGATTTAACCTTGAGCTCTCATGTTCCCCCGTTGAAGTGTCATTACTGTGATATATTCACCTGTCCCTACCACTGGTCATTGTGGAATTCTTTCTGTTGCCATACATAGACTTCCCAAAGATTAGCCTCGTGTTATCTTTGAAAGTGATTGGACTTGTCTTTTTTGTCCCTGTTTTATGTTCCTCTTTTGTGAATGTTTCTAAGGAAGGATTTAAACATTCAAAGTGAGGAGGGCAAGAGGGTGTAAGCACTAAAAAATCTGGATAAGTAAGTGAGGTTTAAGACTCTTAGGATTTTAAGGGATATCTTGTGTATTCCCATTTCAGCTGCCTTGTAGTCAATGACACTTGCCTCTATGTGGCATATCATTCAAAATGGTTGCTGTAAACCTGTCAGACTTGCAATGAACATTCATTGTATTTGAGCAGAGGTCCAATTAAACCAGGATCACCTATCTCAGTTTTTCTAGGATTTCTGTATAAACTAGCATCTTGGAGGCATAAATAATGTTTAATATTTTTGTCATGATAATCCTGTATATTTTAATTAATTCATATTTGCATTATTTCTGAATGTTATATAATTATGTTTTCAAGGTACTTCCCATCATCATGGCATATACAGTGTTTTACAGTGTATACATCCCAGCACTAACTTTTTTTTTTTTTTAAAGTAAGTCAGTATGATTCTTCTCGATTTTTGGCTTAAAATTACTGTGCAGAGGTTTTCCGTGCACTAAAAATAAACAAAGAGCAAGTAAGTGATGGCAGCAAACTTAGGTTTAATTACAACAGCTCTTCAGAACTGTGGTTACTAGAGGTGGGAAAGGGATAGGGAGTAGTGAGAGGTTAATGCACACAAAACAGCTCGGTAGGAAAAATAAGTTCTACTGTTGTATGGTTGAGCTAGGCATCTATAGTTTACAATAATTTACTGCATGTTTTCAGATGGCTAGGAGAGAGATCAAATGTCTAATCACAAAGAAATGATTAAGTTTTGTAGTGATGAACATGTGAATTATCCTGATTAGATCATCATGCGTTGTATACACGTATTAAGGTATAACTCTGTACCCCACAAATATGTATAATAACATATTTCAATAAAAAATTATAACAGCTCTTAATTTGGGTTGCATATCTAAAAACAAAGTACTGATTTTGATAGCTACATTTTTCTTCTAATTTGATTTTTTCCTTAATATTTTATTAGGTGCAGAGAGAGCTAGCAGCTGTTATTGCTTTGAAAGCAAGGAAGTCTGGTGAGTAGTCTTTTATGGGGCTGGAGGAAGATTTTAATTCTTTGGGGATATTTTACATGTCATCTGGTAGTGTGCAGCTGAGTGTGTTTCGGGAAAGTTTGCTGTAGAATACAGAGAAGTATCACTGGTTGTTTTTAAAAATCATTTATTCTACCATCAAAATAGGACAGGATGTTACATGTAGTTCTTTAAACTAAAATTTCGCTGCTTTGCTCTAATTTATTTCAGATTTCAAGGAAAAATGAAATTTAAAATAAAAAATGTTTGTAGTCCACCACAACCATGAAAAGGACTTGAGTACATGTCAAAAGCAAGCAGATCACCTTGCATTCTGTACTGTAATGACAGAGGACAATAGATACTGTGGAGGTGGTCTTTTATGGCTGTCTTTTTAAATCTCAAAGTAGTTTCTTCTAAAGATAACTTGTTTAATGACATTTTAAAACAAGCGTTTTTCATAGGACTGTTGCATGGATCTGATTTCTCATAGCTGTAGGATATAAACTGTGGAAGTAATATGTGGAAAGGAAAAGGGGGCCTTCAAATATATTTTGAAGGAGAAAAAAATAGCTGAAATTCAGTATGAAATGGAGACTCACTGAAGTAGAAAAATGCTTGCTGAGAGAGGAGGAATGTCAGAAGGAGGCATCCTTCACTGTTCCTCCCTGTTCAGAAGGAGAAGGTCAGTGCTGGATGGAATGGAAATCAGAAAGGAGGTAGCTCTTAGATGATGTTAAACTAGAATAGGACTTTTCAGGCGAAAAGACTATGATAAAATCAAAGTGCTGACAAAACTTAGAGGAATAAATGGAATGGAAATGTCTTAACACAAACCATACATTTTCCATCTTTCTATTTTCAGTTAGAAACTCAAAGACTTTGCTTATCTCAATTACTTTTTTAATCAAATTCACCTGAGTATAATTAACTTATAGTCATGTTACTTTTTTAAATTGATTTGGCTGTTGCAGAGGACACAGAGACTGGATGCTATACAGGTGGTGGAGAGGAGAATGCAAAGAACAGCGATATTGGGTATCAGACAGACAGGACAGTGTGAACAGGGCTCCTCGGTGAGCAGCATTAGGTTGCAGATATTTGCAGGAGTGGAGGCCAAGATGGAGAAAAGGACATCAGTGTAAAGATAGCAGGAGGGAGGGCTTAGAAATAAGTTGTGTTGGACCTGATCTTGGTTCTTGTAATCATAAGGAGACAAAACTTACAGTCTGTATGGGCTGGGATGGCAGTACCTTGGAGGTTAGGGTTTGGCATTTTAAAGTTTCAGAATAAGTTAGGCAAGTAATCAGAAACTTACGGTGTGTTATTGCCAGGAAAGACATATCAAGCAAGTACAGATAGGGAGCCTGGGAAAGCAGGTTTACAGAACGTGAAGTATATTACTACTATAATAGTAAAAAATAAATGAAACCATTTTCATTATGAAAAAGATAATATATACTATTTTATACAATTTTTTTCACCCAGCGTTTTACTATATTCATCAGAATACCATTTAAAAAGCTGTTTAACACTCTATTACATTGACTTATCAATTTTACCATTACCCTGTGATGGGACTGTTTCTACTTTCTCACTGTCAGAAAAAGCACCTCGGTAGATACCTTCTACGTTAATCTTCACATGCATCCCTGATTATGTCCTACGGCTAGATCTCCAGCCATGGAGTTACTGGGATACTCCAGTCATAGAGTTAGGGATACTGGAATGTACTGAACATTTGCCTTACTGAAAAACAATGAATTTATTTCCCCGTCATTAGTATGTATGTGTGAGATCATTTCACTCTGTCCCTGAGAAGTTGCCAAAATCGTATTCACGTGCCAATCTACATAAATAAGTAAGGAAAACTGGCACACTAACCTCATATGATGACATCAAGGTGTAATAACGTCGACATCATACCAGTCTTTTACTTTGCACAATCTAATGTGTATGCATCTTGCTTAATCCTCTTCATTTCCCTTTGCTTCCAGAAAGTCGAACTTTTTAGACTGACATGCAAAATTTACCTTTCTTCACCTTGTTCACTCAGCTCCAGCCACACTCATCTCCTCACTGTCCCTCAAACATGTCTGGGGCACACTTCTGCCCAAATGCTGTGGTCCACAGGGCTCAATCCCTCACTGACTTCAGGTCTTGACTCCAATGTCCCCCTTTCAAAGACCTTCCCATCTCACTCTTGTAAATCTGTGTAAATGGAGAAGCTCATTTAAAAACTTTTTAAAAAAATTATTTATTAATACAATTATTTTTTTGCATTCTCAGATGTGGAGAAATTGAGGGGAGGGGGTGAGGGGAAGGGGGAGGGAAATAGGGTAGGAGGAGGAAGAAGGGTGGGGGTGTGGTTGAGGTCCATGGCACCTCATTCCAGCAGGGGAGACCAAGGGGCTTCTGGTGGCAGTTTGGTCGTTGCTGGGCTGGATGCAGATGTCATGGGGTGTGGCTGAAGCTCTCGGCCCCTCACTGCCCCAGCTCAGGAGCCAGGGTGTTTCTGGTGGTGGCTTGGCGGTAGTTGCTGGGCTGGTTTCAGATGTCAGGGGGGGTGGGGGGGGGACATGGCTGAGGCTGTTGGCCCTCTACCACATCAGCTCGGGAGCCTGGGGCACTTCTGGTGGCAGCTCAGTGGTTGTCACTAGGCTGGTTACAGATGTTGGGGGGGTTTGCTGAGGCTCTTGGCCCCCCCACCATCCTGGCTTGGGAGCATGGGATGATTCTGGAGGTGGCTTGGTCATAACTCAGCTGGGTGTGGTCATCGTGGGGGACGTGGCTGAGGCCCACAGCTCTCCCTCCTCCCCAGCTTGGGAGCCCAGGGGGCTTCTGGTCCTTCTAGATTTTATAGGTATTCTTTGGTAGTGTTAGACCTTTATTGGTTAATATCAAACTTTGATCTGTGGGTATTTTGTCTTTTCTTTCAGTTATGTGTTGGATTATTCACTGTTCCCACCACTTTAACTCTGCACTGGAACTAATTTATTGTTTTTGCTTACTTCTAAAATGGGGGAACTTTCTGTGGGGACCAGTATTTGAGCTCTGTGGTTGAGCTAAATTGCTCCTTTGCTGCTGTTTCCCTGGGGAAGGCTTTGGTGCAGCTCAGGTTTTAAGTGTTGACCTTGGAGGTAATTCCAGGTCTTGTGAGATCCGGTGCCACCTGGGTTGTGTGGACACTCTGGCCTGGGCCTGAGTCGTTTCAGCAAACCACCTGCTGCAGATGTGTATTCCTGACCAGTCTCCATTGAGTGGTCCTGTGCTGATTGGAGGGCAGATCAGCTGTCCATGCTGTGCCCCAGTGCTCTCCCAGTGGACCTGTCTCCCCCACCACCTGCATTCCAAACAGTTCCCATGGGGTGGGCCATGTGCCAGTACTTTGTGATGACTCACTGGCCTCTGTGTGGCTCCTTTTTTTAGTTGTCTATGGCTCCTCACTCTACGGGAATCCTGTTAGTGGTCTTGCTGGCCTGGAGGCCACCAAGGCCCTCTTTTCCCCTCACTCCCAAGAAACTTCATATGAAGGGCACAGCAGTAGCTTTTGTTGGCTTCTGCTCCTTGTGTTCACCATATCTAACCTCAAAGTGGCTGGATGTCGAAATGGTGGGAGTAATCCTTTCTTTCTCTCATCGTGGCTTCTCCTGCTTCATTAACTCCTTAGGTCTTTCCTCCTCTTCCCCTGGGCTCTAGCAGCCCCAGTTTGGCTGTAGTTTCTTTTCAGTAGTTGTAAATCGGTTGATTTATGGGAGTGAGTGACGTTGGGGACCATGTATTCCACCATCTTGACCGGAAGCCCCCATATGAACGTATGAAGAAATTAAAAAATCATGTCAACTCACCAACATAGATAACCACTAATACTGTTGTTTGTATTTCCCAATATTTTCCTGTTAATATGCAGATATTATATATGAATATGCAGATTTTATAAAAGTGGGGTCATCTTATATGTGCTCTTTTATTTCGAGATAATTACAGATTCATACACAGTTGTAATTAGTAATACAGTCAGATCTCAAGAACCCTTTACCCAGATTCCCTCAGTGGTAACATCTGACAAAGCTGTAGTAATACCACAACGAGGATATTAACATTGATATAGAACATTTCCATCTCCACAAGGATCTCCCATGTTATTCTCATAGCTACACTGACTTTCCATTTACTCCTATTCCATCCTTAACCACTGACAATCACTAATCTGTTCTCTATTTCTATAATTTTTAAATGGAGTCATACAGTGTATAACCTTTTGGAACTGGCTCTTTGCACTTGGCATGATTTTCTGGAGATTCATTCAGGTTGTTGTGTGTATGAATAGTTCTTTTTATTGCTGAGTAGTATTCTGTGACGTGAATGTACTACAGTACTTTTAAGCATTCATCTGTTGAAGGACATCTGGGTTTCCAGTTTTGGGCTATTACAAATGAAGCTGCTACCAACACTCATGTACTGGTTTTGTGTGAACCTAAGTCTTCATTTCTCTGGAGTAAATACCCTGTAGTATAATTGCTGGGTTGTGTGGTAATGGCATATTTATTTTTTTCAGAAACTGTTTTCCAGAGTGGCTGTACATTTTAAATTCTCACTAGCAATGTATAACTGATCTAGGTTCTCTGCATCCTTGCCAGCGTTTGGAATCATCACCGTTTTGTTTTTTAATTTTAGCCATTCTGATAGGTATGTAGTGATATCTCATTGCAGTTGTAATTTGTATTTCCAAGATGGCTGATGTTGAATGTCTTTTCCACATGCTTAATTGCTATTTGAATGCCATCTTTGGGGAATCGTTTATGTCTTTTGCTGTTTTCCAGGCAAAAATAGGCAAAAACTGTTGAGTTTTGAGAGTTCTTTATATGTTGTAAATATTAGTCTTTTGTTGATGTGTGGTTGGCAAATATTTTCTTCCAGAGTATAGCTCATCTTTTTATCCTTTCAACAGAGTCTGTCACAGAGCAAACATTTTTAATTTTGATGAAGAGCAGTTTATTAACTTTTTCATGGATCACGTCTTTGGGTTATGTCTAAGAATTCTTTGCATAGCCCTAGATCCGAAAGGTATTCTCTTACTGTTTTTCCCTAAAAGTTTTATAGTTTCTTGTTTTACATTTAATTTCATTGCTTTAGCACCATTTGTTGAAAAGACAATTTTTTCTCCATTATATTGCCTTTGCTCCTTTGTCAAATATCAGTTAACTATTTTTGTGTGGGTCTATTTCTGGGCTCTCTATTCTGTTTCATTGATCTATTTGTCTGTACTTTCACCAATACCACACTGTCTTAATTGCCGTAGTTTTATAGTAAGTCATGAAATTGGTTAGTATCAGCTCTCCAACTTTGTTCTTCTCCTTCAGTATTCTGTTGGCTATTCTGGGTCTTTTTCCTCTCTATGTAAACTTCAGGATGAGTTTATCAATATCCACTCTATTATCTCTTCTTGTTGGCACTTTTTTTTTGCTGTATGAGAATTCTTGATTTTGTGTCATGGCCAAGTGTTGAACTCAAATGAATTCCAATACCTTGTTTTTAAATTGTCTTGGATTTTCTACATGGACAAATATATTATCTGTCAATAATAACTGTTTTGTCTTTACCAATCCATATAATTCTTTTTTTTTTTTTTTTTATTACTTCACTAGTTTGGGCCCTGTAATATAAGGTTGAATAATATCAATGATAGTTGGCATTCTTATTTTGTTTCTGACTTTAATTAAATATGTTTTCTGATTCAGAATAGTAATATAAATGAAAATTGTTCTAGAGAAAAAGACATTTCTTTCTCTCACCCCCCCCCCCAAACCATAACAAATTTGAGAAGCAATCCAAGGGTAGAAATAACCTACAAGTTGTATATTATTATATTCGAGGAATCTAAATGTGGAAATACTGTAGATACCCACCTGTTTCATCCTACACTCTCAGTGTTTGAGTTGGCATTGAGAATGGATGGAAAATAACAATGGCAAGGTACAAGAGAGCCTGAATCACAGGTATTATATTCATTCATTCCTTTACTGAATTTTTAGTTGGGCACCTACTGTATGCTAGGTATAATGTAAGGCACAGAGGATACAATAGTGAGCAGGGACAAATATGGCCCCTGCTGTTTTTAAAGCACAACATATGTTTCATAAATAAAATGCATTAGTGAGTCAATGACTGTCTGAAAAAGGAAAATTTATTATTGTGAAGTTAGAAGATTGCAAAACCATTAAGCACAACCTTAATTAAATAGAATTCCAGCTGCAGAATGGTGTTTTCTATGTATGGTTCTTGTTTTTTAAAAGCTATTTTGAATTTTTTGTTTGTTAGTTTTTAAAGGAAGAACAACAACAAAAAAAACGCTGGTATACATCTAATAGAAAATATTAAAATGATAGTTGGCACATTTGGAGCTTGACAGAAGGATTTGATTACCCTAATATCTTATTTCTTGCAATAAAACTGTTAATTAGGGCTCAGGTGGTCATGCCAGATTTATGTCTAATTGCAAAGGGTTATTAAAATGAGCATTAGTATAAATAAAAAGTTTTGGTTTCAGCACAAAAAGAAATAAAAGTAACTGCCAATCAATATAGGTTCTGTAAATAATTCAGGGGTCTAGCTTAGTAAAGAATCTATTTTGTTGTAATTTTCTAAGAGGCCATTAGGATGTGCCTTTAAACAGTTTTCTCCTCTAAGAGCTAACATTAGTGGATGCGAATAGCATTTTAAGGCTTCACAAGGTTTACAAAAATTAGCACAGCTATCCTTGCACTTTCTCTTTGTTGGATTGCATATTCTACTGTTAATCTTAGCTCATTAGTTTCTTGAGTGATGTATTTTTTCCCTTTCCTAGAGAATCCATAGCCAAAACACTTTTAGCTCTCATTATCTTTAGATCATATGAAATTTGTGTCATGGTAGGCTTTTATTTCTGGAAAGCCAGAAATCTCATATTGGTAAATCTCCTTGGCAGTTTTAAAAATGTATTCTCTGTTTAGCCCAGAGCTAGTTAAGTGTTTTAAAATTTAAGTGTTTGGGATATTAAAGTTTGGAAAAGAAAGAAGAGTTTTCAGGCTCTGTTTGTGCCATTAAATATCTTTGTGACCTTAGCTAGTAATTTCAATTTGTATCATGTGGGGGCTGGAGTAGACTCTAGTAACCTTATCAATTCTTTTGAGCTCTAGTATTTAATTATAACAATATTTTCATTCTTTACCTCCATTCACCTTAGTCACAACCTTGGGACTCTTTTATTTAGGATTCTTTTAGGTGCACATGGCAGAAAAACAAACTGAAAACCAAAAAAAGAATTTATTGGCTTAGGGAATCTGTGGAGTTTAACAATCTCAGCAGAAAGAGAGAGTCTACGCTGATAACCCAGGCAGAAGCCATGGTGAGAGACCTTGTTGAAAGGATGAAATGCGCATCTTTGGAGCAGTGGGAGAATGGCAGCAGGCAGTTGGAAAGGTCAAGTCAGCCCCATGCAAGACACATGGGCCCAGGCGAGGGCAGGCAAGAGCAACTTGTGCTCACCACAGGAGGAAGTGTTTGCATTGGTCTGGTCTCAGGATTTAGAGAGGAAGTGCCACCTTGAGATTACACAGGCTGGAACGTCTGCAGCCAGAATGAAAACCCAGATTTTCCAATATCCAGTCTCCAGTATCTCCAACTATACTCCCACTCTTGGTTAGTAATTTTCAGCATTATGAGACTAAAGATGTTATTTGTGAAAAGGCATTTGCATTTTCCACTTTTGTTTCTAGAAATGGAAAAGAATAGAGTGAAAACTCATAAACTTTTCACATCATGGATATCTTTCTAGGATAAATCAGCCAGGGATTCAAGTTAAAGTGTTGTTTGTACAGCAAGATATTTTGTTATTTCTTTGAGATATTAAAATATGTGTAAATATAAAAGTGTGTAAAACGCTTTAGCTTATTGTGTTTAGTTTAAGCTTTTTAAAATCATTGTTTTTAATAGGCTAGAAAGGATGAGAGCGAAGCCAGTGTTTTGCAGTAGAGTTAATGGTTTCTCCTTGCCTTGTAGATCCTCTTGTTTATCATCTTTGAATCCTATGTTCAAAGAATATATACTATATTATCTTTTAATCCTATGTTCAGGCTTAAATAGGCATTTCTAATGGGTATATGATTTCAACAACTTGGTTACTGTTATTTGCCATGACATTGAACTCTGTGTAAAACATTGAAGTAGGTAACCCTGGATCTGGTAATCATTGTGGACATTAGACAATCTGAGGGCTTTTATCATGTTGGTAATCTAGCTGAAGTCCCAGCTTTCTAGATCTACTGTTAGTAGATTTGCAGATCTGTTACTGGTCACCAGTAATACATATGAAGGAAATTTAGTGGCTATATGTGTGTGAGACTGGGGGAAGACTGTGTGTTGACAGGATGGGGCATTTGTGAGGTTTGGCACAATTGAAAAGATATATTCTACTTCAGGGCAGAAACATTCTAAAGAAAGATATTCGTGTTGCTTTGTCGTGAGAATGAAATAGATTGGCTATTTTTAACAGTACAGAGTAAGGCTTTTCTTTTTGCAAGTTTAGAAGAAAAAAAAGCCTTTAAACCTGTGGAATTGCTCCTACTTTTATGGTCCTCTGAATTTCTACTTTTTCTTTATAGTTGACAGATTCTTCTTTTAATGGAGGACCATATTTGACTTTACCCTGATCCTTTTGTAAATACATAGCTCACATTTAGGAGAATGCATGAGAAAATGAGATTTTAGAGTACGTGTGAATAATAAAATTAAGGGTCAGAAAAGACAGGCTCACATGCTAGTATAATTATTGCTAACTCAAACTCCTTTTGCCTTTCTCATACTGTGTGATAATTTTTTCTTGAAAAATCTTAAATGCTGTTACAAAGCTATAGTGATATTCTCTTGAATTATTTTTTTTTCATCTAATCTTAGTGCTCTAATAATGAAAGTCTGAGCTAAAAAATATTACTTGATAACAGAAGCCTTGTCTGTCCTCAAATGATGCACCTGTGTTCTTTCAGAATGGATTTTTCCACATGGTTTGTTTTTGTCCTTTTCTTCTCCTTTGCTACCTCCTGGGTGCTGTGCCTGCCAGTGTCCATCACTCTCATTTGTGGTCAGCCCGGGCCTTCACTGATTGTCTTGTAACCCCACTGAATGTGTGTTCAGTGTTTGTCAACCAAGACAGGAAACAATTAGCATGTTTTCCCTTAAAATAATCAACACAACATCCTTATCTTCCTGATTGAATGATGTTCTAGGATGTTTTCCCTAGAAGAGAGAGCTGTGCCTAACACCATGCTGATCATTGAAGTTTGTATCTCTCTCCTCCTCTGATGCTATAAATAACTCCTTGTTCGAACATTCCCTGTTCGAACAAGGAGTTATTAAGATTCTTCTGTCCCTGCTTGTTGACAGACTTTGTGCATTCAATCCCATCTCCACCAGTGCATGCTCTTATTGAGCAGTGATCAATTCAATCATTGACCTGTTGTATCTTCCTTTTTATTTTTTAATGACATAAAACCATAATAAGAGTCTTGAGATTGTAATTCTCAATGCAGTGTAAAGTTAAAGGATATTTGAAAATGTAAAATTCTTACACTCAGGAAAATAATAGCACTGGTAAAACCCAAGAATAATTGAAAATGCATGCAGCAGATGCTTTGTAAATTTTTTCTAACTCTCCCACTGGGATACCAAGAAAATTGCCTTTAAAAAAATCCCGTGACACTGTCTTTTGTAATTAGAGCTATTAAATCGAAATGATAAATAACCATTCAGTGGCATTCTATAAAAGAAAATAAATAGCCCTTTGCACTGGTTTCTCCTGAACAGCAAGAGATCTGAGAGTATCAAATGTAGGAAGTTGGACCCCTTTAACCCTGAGGATTGTTTAGAATTCAGGAAATTAGCAAGCAAGGCATGATGATTTTCTTTTTTATCCTTCAATATGGTCATGAGTCCATTAAGATAGTAAATGAAACTGATTTGCCAAGGAGGTGAATAGTTATAACCATAACAGAGCAAACTCCATAATGCAAGGTTTTGGTGGCCTTGGTTTTCAAAAATGTGTTCTGCAAGGCACTTCAGTGAAGGTATGTAACACTTATAATGTTCAATAAACAAAAGTAATTAAATCACTCTAAATTGGAGCTTGTTCGTATTGTAAAGAATTACATACTAGGGAGGAGAACTGAACAACAAGGGTCCCTGTCCCAGCAATGTGATGGCACATGGAGCATGTTCTGGTCTTTTATGATCCAGGACAAGATTTTATGCTGTTCAGATTCCTACTTGTTATTGCCTATATTTTATACACATTGCTAAGTCTTAAACAGTTTCCTGAGGTTAAGAGCAGAAAGGTGGGTGTAGGCAGGAAAGAGGCATTAAGAGAGAATTAAGTTTTCTAGTTGAGACCTAAGAAGTGACTTCCAGCATTGCAGCTCCTGGGAACATGTTTTCTGTGAAGAAACTAGATGAGTATAATGAGTGTACCCTGTGCATAAATTCATTATTAGTTCTACACCCAAGGTCAAATGAAAGTTAATGACCATTTGCACACCAGAGATCTGAAACCCACATTTTATTTCTTTCTCATAATGACAAAAAGGAGAGTAATTTATATTTAAATTAATTTAAGTTTCAAAGCATAAACACAGAGGTCTCCCTGGAAACCCCCCCCCCCCCTTTTTTTGTCAGTGAAACTTCCTGGCAGGGCTTGACATTCATAAAACATTAAGCCCCATCCCATTCCACTTCCCCAGCATGGATAGCTTTTTGTTTTCTGTGAAACTATCCTGTTCTTACCCTGCTGGGTTAGTGACACCAAATCAGGACCACTTTATTTAATTATTTAGGTTTTACATTTGTTGAGCTAATTAGTTGATTGAGGCAACTAATGGGTGTCTTTAATACACTGTTGACTGGGCATCTTCTCCCTGAAGCCTGCCAACTCCTTTGTTCTTGGTTCGCTGGTGAGTGGGAGCCGCTTCCCAGAGGAACATATGATATACACCACCCAGCATTTGGAGGCAGGGCCTGAGAGGCCATTATGCTAATTACCAGGTGCCCCAAACTGGAGGTGCATCCACTTAAAACCCTATATGTGATGAATTCTGTGTATATGAATAAAGGTTTACATTTGGGGGGTATAGAGATGGAGAGGGGGATTGTCGGTAATCCATTTTTAGCATTTATAATTCTCACAGCTTCTCTATATATCCCTAAGGTACAACGTTAAAGCAATCTGTAGATGCTTTAAAATATTAAATATTAAAATGTTTTTGGAAATATTAGCAGAAGATGGTCACATAATTAAATGGAAAACTGTATTAATGAGTAAACTCATCTCTCTTACTAAAATATTCCGTAAGAAGAAGAATCCCTGCCGTATGCTGTTTTTTAAAGTTATGAAATTTTGCAGTCTTGTAAACATGGTCTCCTACCAAAATCTAGCAGCCCTGGACATGTAGTCAGAACTTCTACAGTAACTATGTTACACCTAATGATAAGTCATTGTCATCCCTCAATCTCAGTTTCCCTTTTTTATAAAAGAAAGAGGTGGGTTTCATTTACGACTAGAGTACCATGCTAGGCCTGAAGGGCATGTCCTAAGTCCCAAGTACCAGGAAGCCTCACTTTTGTCAATCACACATTGCTCTCTGCTCCATAAGAATATGGCAAAAATAATTGCCGATAATTTAATTTCCTTCCCAAACTTGTTTCATTTCATTGACTTTTTCCTCAGTGAAAATCTACAGAAGGCCCTTCCCCCAACCCTGGGGACATTTTCTGCTGTCATTCCTATTGACAAGTAAAAGAGCTATCAAGGGAAATCTTTGTCCTGGCCATATGACCCAGCTATTGTCCATCATTCGTCACATTAAAAGTCTAATTGTATAAACAGCCATGAAAATGGAGCTGTTCTCAGTAAAACTGAAAATGACATGAACTCAGTGTGTGTGAATATCAGTAGATAATGCTCCGTGGTAAGTAACACAAAGCACATAATTTGCCTCATCTGAATTCTACCGGGGTAAGTAATACTTATGACAAAAGTGAAATTTACTTCATATACTGTTCTTTTCATTTATGTAATACATAAATACTTAACAGTGGAGAATTTCTAAATCAAGCATGTTCTTTGTAAGTGAATAAACAAACTGTGGTTCTAGCTATTTGCATTTTTCCGTTGGTTATAAAAATACTGTATTTTAGGGGCTGTCCAGTTAGTTCAGTTGGTTAGAGTGCAGTGTTATAACACCAGAGTCAAGGGTTTGGATCCCTGCACCTACCAGCTGCCAAAAAATTTTTTAAAAAATGCTGTCATACAGTTAGTGAGATATGTTTTGGGGATGAGATTGGTGATAGAAATTTTCTAATGGAGTCAGTGAAGGCACATATTGTATAATTTCTGCTTAAGCAATACATTTTGACATTAAGTGTTTTTGTTTGGAGATGAGGAGACAGAGACAGATAGATACTTTATAAAATAATCCTAGGTCTCTTTCTGAATAGCTGCATCAAAGTCTCTCCTTGACTAAATAAAATTTTGTTTTCCTAAAGCAGTGGTCCTCAGATTTAATTTTCATAGCAATTTTGCAGCACTCGTCAATAGTGCTGATTCTTGGACCCCACCTCTTGAAACATCATTTAAGTGTGGATAGAGGCCCTGGCATCTGAATTTTAACCAGCCCTTATCCTACCCTCAGTGATTTAGATGCCAGACTTTGACAGACACATTCCAAGTCTGTATGATCTGCAGTTTCAGGGAGTAAGCTGGTGTTTTATAAAGGGTGTTTGTTGGCCTAATGAATGAAGCATGGTAGAGAGAATCAAACATATACTTTATACTTATGCTACTAACTCATTTATTGGAAAATTGCCTAACTTTTCACTGTTTCTCTACCTGAATAGAGACTTTCTCATGGGAACAATAACAGAATTATAAAGCTCTCATGACATTGGCAGTAAAAGCTTTAAAATGAAGAAATTTATTACCAAGCTTCATTTGGTGGGCAGTCAGAAATAAGCAAACATTCTGATTAAAGTTTCCATACTAAACTTGTCAGGAAGACATTTTTTTGGAACTGATTTGCACTAATGGGGAAGTGAATTTAAGCCTGGCTCCAATTAGTGCACCTGAACTAAATCCATATCCTTATAAACCATGTGCAGATCCTAAGTCAGTAGAACTAAAGGGCTTGTTCTGGGTCTCCTTTTGCCAGGAGTGGCTAACTTCTATTTTTTAAAAAATGCAAACATTTAATAAAAATGAAACATTTGCTTTAAGACCTGTTAAGATCAGTTGGGGAAGTTTATACCTTACATTATTGTTTTCTGGTAGAAGAATGACTATGGGAAATTTGAGATTGATGTTATCTTTTTAGTCTTAAGAGTAGATGGTAGTTTTTAGAAATGTTGCCCATTTTCCTCCAGTCTAGCTACAAGAGAAAGCAAGGCATGACGGATACAATTTGCCATCTTAGTTTTATAGGTTCTAATTTTCTTTATTTTGATTTTTTAGTTTTGTTTTAGTGTGATTTAAAAGACTCATTTCCTGTATCTTAGTTCTAGAGATGGAACTAAGTGCAGGTCTTTCCCTGCTGTCCAAGGGGCCCTTAAACAGCAAACACAAATTTATTGCATGTGAGTAAGGAAGCAAAGTTCCCCACCTTGTTGCGAGGTAGGAGAGAGGCTTAAAGGAAATTGGAGATTGTTAGTAACCCCCAGCTGAGAACCTCTCTTGCTGACAGTGGAGGAGTAGGGGCATTGTCCCAGCAGCCTGGGGATGCATCACTGGTCCTCACAGGTATTGGAGCAGCACACCTAGCCAGGAGACGTGGAGGTTGGTCACCTCAGACCCTCCAGTCCTCAAGTTCATCACTGAAACTAATTTAAGACCTAGAATTCAGGCTTAGCATTTGTACCTAAATCCAACTTAGTCTAAGTTGCTTTGTTTTGTTTGTAACATTAGGCCTACACAAGTCAACTAATTTCATGGTTAGTCTTGTACCCAAATTGACAGTCTCATCAAAAGATAGTATTTATTTGAGGGGTCCAGGCCTCTCCAAGGAAATTTTCCTGGGGCCTACTATAGTGCAGTTTTTAAAAAATTATCTTAATATTTTAAGAAGAAAACTAACAGATAAAATAACCTATAGTTTGTCAATTTATGTGAAAATTCAAAATACATATACTTTTACTTATTTGAGAGGAAATGTAGCTCAGTGCCTTTGACATGGATTTGAAAAGTATTTTCAATGGACATCTCTTTGATAAATGGTGCTGGGCAACTCGTTATCCACATGCAGAAGAGTGAAATTGGACCCTTATCTCACATCATATACAAAAATCAACTCAAAATAGATTAAAGACTTAAATGTAAGACTTGCAACTGTGAACTACTAAAAGAAAACATAGGGGAAAAGCTTCATAACATTGGTCTGGGCAGCAATTTTTCTTGGATATGACCCCAAAAGCACAGGCAACAAAAGCAAAAATAGACAAATGGGATTGTATCAAACTAAAACGCTTCTGCACAGTGAAGGAAATAATTAACAGGATAAGGAGACAACCCACGGAGTGCAAGAAAATATTTACAAGCCATATATCTGATAAAGGTTTAATATCCAAAATATATGAGGAACTCAAACAACTGTGTAGCAGGAAAACAAATAACCCAATTTAAAAATGGGCAAACGACTTAATAGACATTTCACAAATGAAGACATACAGATGGCCAACATGTTTATGAAAAAATGCTCAATGTCACTAATCATCAGAGAAATGCAAATTTAAATCACAATGAAATATCTCACTCCACTCAGAATAGCTGTTATCAAAAAGACAGAAGGTAACATTTTTGGTGAGGATGTAGAGAAAAGGGAACCCTTGTACACCTCTGGCGGGAATGTAAATCAGTACAGCCGTTATGGAGAACAATGTAGAGGTTCCTCCAAAAAACTAAAAATGGAATTATCATATAATCTAGTAATCCCACTTCTGGGTATATATTCAAAATAATTGAAACCAGTATGTTGAAGAGATATCTGCACTCCCATGATCACTGCAGCACTATTCACAGTAGCCGAGATATGGAATTGACCTAAGTGTGCATCAGCGGATGAATGATAAAGACAGTGTAATATACAAGGGGTCTTCAAAAAGTTGATGGAAAGATTTGTATTATCTTTTCATTCCACTTTTCCACAAAGTTTTTGAAGTACTCTTGTATATACACACTAGAATATTATTCAGCCTTAAAAGAAGAAAATGCTTAAAAGAAGAAAATGGATGAACCTGGGGGACATTATGTTAAGTGAAATAAGCCAGGCACTGAAAGACAAATACTGCATGATCTTGCTCATATGTGGATTCTAAAAAAGTAGAACATAGAGAAGTAGAGAATAGAATGGTGGATGCCAGAGGCTTGGGTGGTGGAGGGGAGTATGGGGATATGTTGGCACACGGTATCAAGTTTTAATTAAACAAAAGGAATAGATTTTCAAGATCTGTTGCACAGCATGGTGGCTGTAGTTAACAATAATGTATTGTATATTTTAAAATAGCTAAAAGAATAGATTTTAAATGTTTTTACTACAAAAAAATAAGTATGTGAGGTGATGTATCTTGATATAATTAGTTCACAGTGGTATAATCATTTCATAATGTATACATGTATCAAAACATCACATTGTACCCCATAAATATATACAATTATTATTTGCCAATTAAAAATAAAAATTTAAATTAAAAAAATAGTTTTTGGTTGATAACTGATGCCATATCACAATTTTTTCCCAAATATGTTTGGCTTAGTCTTGTTATCTGGTAATCTCATGAGATTGTTTTCTTTTATGAGCCATTAAAGTACTTACATTGGTACTCAAAAATGATACTGTAACAGGCTCAGAATTATTCACTGCACTGAGATATAGAGGAGGAAAGCCGTGTTCTTTATTTTCAACAACTGTTTTATGGTCCTCACAAGCCAGTTACCTACTGCCAGTGAGGGATATTTTTTAGCTTTTTCTCATTTGAACTCTTTTTGCAGTAAACAGTCTGTTTAGGATGTAACTCCTGCCTGGAGCTAGCTTAAATCCTCCCTTTTGGATCGCTCAGTCTCTGGAACACAGGGGTGGTTGGAACCACTGGTGATCTTGCAGTCACTGCCACCCTGGTGGATTCTCCGTGGTGATTAGGGACCATCTCAGCTGGGTCAGGGGCTCTGGGCCTTCCTGGCTGCCCCACCCCATACTTCCTCTTGCTACTTCCCTGCCACATGCTCTATCTGGATCCTTGCCTTTTGCGAGGGCAGGCTGCATTGTAGGTCCCTGTCCGCAGGGCATGTAGAGACTTCTGAGTACTAGGATACTTCCCATCCTGAGAAAGAAGGGAAACTCAGGAGAAGTCAATTCTGTACCCCACTTGCCCCCAGCCTTACTGTGCTCACTACTGATTTACTGTGGGTCTGCTGACCCCTAGGGGGCTGGGGGCAGACTTTGAGGCAGTCTCCTTTGTGTGCCAAGGCTGAATCTGTGTGCATACCAGCACTCCTGTCCTCGGTATCCCCTCAATCATCTCTCTGGCCTCATCTCTTGGGGCCGACCCAAGCCCGGCCAGGCAGGTCAGGCCCACAGCCCTTACCTTCCATCTTTGCTGCCTGGTTATCCTTCCCATGGTCCACTGGAAGCAACATGGGGACAGCCTTGAGCTTTCCCAGGCCTTTACTTTCTGACCTCCTCCTCTACAGGACATGCCAGTGGCTTAGCCATCACCGGGGAGAAGGGTCTGAGACTGGGACTTACAGATTTGGTTCTTGATGTGCAAAGGAAGGTAAGGTTTTTCTATAGATTTTGCCCGTGCAAGCCCTTATCTTCCACTCTACTCCAATGGTAGGTGGGTCTGATTGGAGAAAAGGCTCCATCCACAGATGAAAATGCAAAAGGGAAAAGCATATTACCATGTTTTGTAGTATAATGTTGCTATCATTGATTAAGCACTTACATCCATCTCTCCTTCCACACAGCCGTCCTGTGGATAATGGTTATCATCATCCCCATTTTATAAGTGATGAAGTTAAAGCTTGTTGAGTTGACATAACTTGACAAAAGTCATATGCTAGAAATACGAGCGGTCTTCAAAAAGTTTATGAAAAGATTCGTATTTTAATTCAATTTTTCCCTGAAATTATTGAGGTACCCTCATATTGTAGTAATGATAACTATTTTTTCCCAAATGTGCAATAAAAGGAAATGACTTTAAATTCTAGAGGGATAGATTTTGATGAGGCTTAAGGAAAATTTTTCAAATCTTTTTTCCTATACTCCTCATGAGCTGCTGCTCCTTTCATTCATTCATTCATCTATCTATCTATCTATCTATCTATCTATCTATCTATCTATCTATCTATCTATTTATTTATTTATTTAGTGGCCCATTTGATGTCATTGTCATAGGTTCCACTGTATGTTTTGAAATTCCACTGTAATTTCAATGTCAAATTACACATTGATTCAAAAACAAAAAGTTTTAGCATGAGTGGCAAAAAGTTATAATAAATGTTATTTTTTAAATATAGATTACTTGTCTACCATAAAATCTTAGTTAACAAGAATGTCTGTATATATCTGACCCATTGCATTTTCTGGCTTACAGTCCCCAAGGCAGAATTGTGTAGATGTGAAAAGCAAATCAAGAGACTCAAGTTTAGTCCTGGCATAGCCACTTACTGTGACTTAGTGTCTTCCAGAGGCTCATTTTCTTATTCTGGGGCTTGGTGGAGGGCTTAAATGAAGTAGCATAAAGCGTATGGCTTCATGCTGGCACATAGCTAGGCTCAGAAATCTTTTTTTTTTTTTTTTAACTAGCTGGGATAAATCTTTCAAAATTTAATTCCTTAGAGAAATTTAGTATAGAGTAGTGAAGTGCACTAGGATCTTTTTTAATGAATGGACATTTTGCAATGTCTGAGTATCATTGTTCATATCTTTTGCCATGTGATTATAGCAGGTTGGCCTGAATCTGTCCTGTCATCAGAACACATCCTTGGAAAGAACTTAAAAAAGCTAAAGCCTTGCCTCAAGAAAAATGTTGAAGAAAAGTTGTAGTTAAGGTTAACCTGATTCTTATTCATTGAGGTCTTATTTTAGTTGGATAATATACAAGCCATCTTTGCATTAAAGGAAAACTTGTTTTTTGGTGTTTTTTAATTTTTTTTATTTTTCTGGTTCATTTTCTCATAAGAACGGCAACAAAACAGGCGACTAGGATCAGGTACTGATTTCCTCTTTATTACCCTGGCCACTGGGGTATAAATATTTATGTTCTAATTAAAGGACCTGATATGAGATACCCTTTGCTCTACTGACATTATCATTTTTTCCTGTTGAATAACTTTTCCACTGACTGGACATTTATTAAGTCTTACTCAAAAGAAAAAACTGTAAAAACTTATTAAGAAGTGGAAGAGAAGGAAGTTGGAGTTTTGCCTATAAGACAAAGACATAAGGATTGAAATGGAAGCCTCTTGGCCTTAGGGTGGGGACCAATCATGCAGTCAGCAAAGCAGGGGTGGGGAGAGGCAGCCCAGAGCCCTTCTCTCCTGGCTTGAGCTGCCTGCAGTTGAGTGTGCAGAATGAGTAGCATATGGGGGGGTGGGGTGGGGGGTTGAGCTGTGGGAGATGTGAGTTCTCAGGTATCTCTTATTTTAGTCTCCTCAGTAGAGATTTATCGTGTTGTCTGAGTGCTGTGGATCTCCAGAACATCAACACACCCATATTCTAGTGTTAGCAAAAGTGATAAATATTTTTTGCGTAGCAAACATTTATTATCTCTTCTGTACACATCCATGGATTAGGAGGCATGGGGAGGGGCTGGGTAGGAGCACTTAAAAATGAGACTTCAAAGAGACTGAAGTGTTTGTAGAAAATTCAAGTCAGTTCTTGCTAAGACTGATTGAAGTAAACTTTTTTTGTTGTTTGGTTCTTTGTTTTTTGTTGTTTTCAGTCTCATGCCTGTTCAACTCATTTTAGACAATTTAATCTTTATAACATGTTGGTACAGATAAAGAGCCATACCTGGTTACTTAACTATCTCCTCCACTGACTTCCTTTGTAATTCTGGGCAAGCTTCTTAGCATCTCTCAGGCTCAGTTTTCCCACCTCTTCAATGAGAATAATCTTAATAGAACTTGGAATCTGATTAAGGAAAGGACCAACCATACACCTGCCCTAAAAAGCATCACTGGGTAACATATATGATCTCACTGAACTCAGATTCTATATGAAGAATCATGTAACTGTCAAAATATTAATAGGTTCTGCTTTGGCCAAGATGGTCTTATCTACTGAACGTTTATCAATGTTCCTTGCTGCATGTTAATATCACTAAGGAAAACTTTTTCAGCGAACATAAGTACATTGCTCAAGATCCACCAAGGCAGCCCCACCAACCTGTAGACTTGCTAGTTTTTGATTGATGATTAGTGATAATTCTGAAACCAAATCATGCATGTGGCTCAACATGATTTCCTCACCCCCCAAGGTGATGGTATTAAGAGGTGGGGACTTTGGGAGGTGATTAGATCATGAGGGTGGGAAACTCATGAATTGGTTTAGTGCCTTTATAAAAGATCCAGAGAACTCCCTTGCTCCTTCCGCCATGTGAGGACACAGAGAGAAGGTGCCATCATGGCAGTTTGGGTAAAGGCTACGTGTCTGAGTTTGAATCTCAATCTAGTAAGTGAAAAGGTTACTCCAGTTTTCTGATATATACACATAGAAATAGTTTTTCAGGCCACATGGAAATATAGCATAAATTTTAAAGGCAATAAGAAATAAATCCTAACCAAAAAGGTTTAAGAGAAAGATGTTTATGGCAGGTGTATGGTTGGTCCTTTCTTTAATCAGATTCCAATTGTGGAGTTGTGGGCCTGGGTGACACAATTTTATCCATGTATGTGATTTACCTCTTCTTTACTAAAATTAACATTAAAAGTGCCAGAAAAATTACCAAATGAGATGATTCAAAATAAGCGAATTTCTAGATTCCAAGAAATGGCATTCACCTTTTATTATTAGAAACTTAGTTTCTCACTAGCCCTACTAAATAAACGCTGAACAGATATTTAACAAATGTTGGCACAAAGAGGTATCAAATTATTAACCTGCCTCCAGTAGCCACATAATACCTCAGTCCAGCCTTGTCAGTACCTCTACCAGCGGGATATGGGGAAGATTAAATGTAGTAATCCACATTAAGAGTTTTATCTTGTGCCTGAAACATACTAAGAGCTCAAGAGCTGTGCATAATTATTACAATGATGGTGATTTCCTTTGCTAAACATTGTCTTTAACACTAATTGCTCACGTCACCTTACTTGCTACTAAATGATGTCCAAGCTCCTCAGCCTAGTGTCCAAGCCTGAATTACTTTTCCAGTTTTGTTTTCTAATATCTTTCAACACTGTACTTCTCACTGTTCCGATGTCAGATCCCTGCTTTTCTCCACCTTACTTCTGTCTGTGCCATGTCCTCTACCTTGACTGCCCTTCCTCACTTCACTTGTCAAAATCTGCCCTTTCCTTGCCACCTCTTTCATAATCTTAACCTCCCTTCCAAACTGGATGTGAAATTTTATTCCATTTATATCTGTATTTTAATTATCACTTTCTGAATTGGTCACTTTATTCAGTTTTATAGACCATTACTTAGCTTCACTGTGTTCTAGAAATTATTTCAGATTTTGGGAATATACAAACATATTCTCTCCTCTCAAGGAACTCATGATGTAGATGAGTAAAAACAGATATTTGTGTTGCTAACTATAAAACACTGAGATTAAAAAAAAAATGTTGTTAGACCAGGAGGAAGGACTCTTCATTTTATCTGTGGTCTTGGATGCAAGTAGTGAGGGCTCAGGAGGCTCCTCTTAAGGAGATGGTATTTGGGTAGGGAGCCTAGTGGACAACAACAGTTTCACCTGGTGAAGTTGGGGACAAGAACATTCTAGGCCATACAGACATGGAGAAGGTTCACCTGGGGAGAAGGTCTGAGAACCCATGCCTGGCATTTGAGGCTAGATTAAGGATTTTGACCTGAACGCTGGGCAGTGTTGAAGAGAATGGGAATCACAGGTATCAAAGCTTTCAGCCCTGCACATCCCTGGGCTAAGTACCCTACGGCATCAGGGACACTGGCGATGGGACTGTGGAATCTGAATTTGCATTACTCTCCTTTCATGATTCTCATATTCTCTGAGGGGCACAGGCAGTATGGGGGATGGTGTGATCATATGTGTTCCCATTTTGGAATGGAACTCAGGCAGCTGTGTGGAGAGTGGATTGAGAGACTGTGACAGTAGCCTGGATGCGACCTGATGAGGTCAGGAGCTGTGACAGTGGCAGAGAGCAAGGAGGGGGGAAGCATCCCAGAGGCAGAGTGGCAGGGCTTAGTGTGAGATTGATGTGAGGGTGGAGGTCTCCAGCTTCAGTGCTCACGGGTGGTCTAAACTAAAATCCAGACCCCAAGAGGAGGAAGTGGCTGTGGAATAGAGTGAAGGGGATGCTTGTGATTCCTGACCTTTGTGTCCTCACACCCTACTAAATGGATTACTCCTTCTAGAGGACAGACCTCAGGCCACTACACCTATCATAGTAGCTGTACGTCGCAGATACGTTATGGTCTGCGAAATGAAAATATTTAACATGGAGCTGGAAATGTGGGCCTGGAACTCAGAGAAGAGGGCAGAGATCAAGACATGGGTTTGGGAATAATCTACATAGCCGTGAAAATTAAAACCATAGGAACAAATAAGATCACCAAGGAAAGAGGCAAAGAGAGAAAGGAGAGCTTGGGAAAAGCTTGCATTTTTAGAGGGTTCAAGGATGAAAGGACACAGAAAAGAAGGTTTTTAAATCAGCAGTCTCAAGTTCAGCTGACAGGCTGAACAGTTTGGAGCTGAGAAAAAAACTGTTGGGTCATTGGGGATCTTTTAAAGAGGTGTTCTAATGGCACTGGATGGGCCAGATTATGATACCATGTAGAGTGACTTGATAGTGAGTACTGACCCCTATGTTTTCAAGTTTTAACACTAAAAATAATATAGTAGTGAAGTGAAAGATTTCAACTATTTAGAAGAGAAGAGATTTGAGCATTTGGAAGGATTTGGAAGCATTGTGCTGTATTCTGTAAGCATTTCATACTGCAAGCTTGTTTCCACGCCATCTCACGGGGAATGTATTCCTTGCTGTATGTGGATGAAAGGTTGTTGAGGGGCCTCCTAAGATAAATATTATGACCCTTCTCCAGGATGGTACAGAAAAATAGCTGGTTATTTAGATAATGAGGAACTGGGTTCTGCCTCCTGTGGCCTGGAAACACTGTGGTGTTTTCCTAACATTTCTATGTCCACAACACACATAAAAGATCCCGACCTAGTACTCGTCTTGTTGACGTTTGTGAAAAATACTAGTTGCAATGCATTTTGATCTTAAATTTTTTTCTATTCTATTCTATTTCATTAAAAAGGAAAAGAAACCTGGTCAGGATCCTCATGAGTGGATTTGTTTGTCTGCTGTATCCTTAACTGAGGCAGAGATGAACTGCCACAGAGACGAATTGCCATAGAGACGTATGTTTTATATGGGAGGACTAGGACAGGTTACTTCACCTCACTAGTTTCAGCTTTCTCATCTGTAAGGTGTGGATGATTTTACCTGCCCAACTCTTCAGATTGAATGTCAGCTGAGACCTTTTGTGAAAGATTTCTTTCTGTAAAAATGCTGCTCAGGTGAAAGATTATATTGCCAAAACTTTAATTCTTGACAAAGTACCCAACCCATTATTTTTCTTAATTATATTTGCTGGTTTCTCACATTGAGACTTGAAATGCTAAATTTCTGTCTATAATACAAATGTTGTTTGGTTTGTAAGTTTCTTTTTAAAATTGGTTGGTTGATTTTAAAAGAATGGCCTCAACTATAGTCACCTGGTGCATTATAATCATTGTGTGTGTCATGTTTTCTGTTAATGTGGGTCTTACCTTTACAAAATTGTTCAGCACAAATTAAATAAGCATCATTTTGAAAGGACATCAATCCCTTTTACATGTAAGTAATATTATTAGTCGAGTTCTAAGAGAGTTTTCTTAGCATCCATCCCAGTAAGTTGTGGAGGGAAAGAAAACCTGTTGTTGTTCCCAAGGCAATAAGAAAGTGGTATCAAGGCAAGCAAGTGGTATCCTTGGAGGCTGTTAACAGTAGCTCATCTTGAATCCCTCTTGGCTAATTTACAAATAGATACATTTAAACTAGGAGCCACTATGTGACTTATTGTTAATAATCCATATATATTCTTAGTTTGCTTGTGGGCTCTAATGCTCACTGTAAAGCTAGGGCTAATGTCAGAGTCCTGCCAACATAGCCAATTTTCAAGCTACATGACTACGCCACTTGTAAAGTAAGGCAAATCATAATTAAAGCCAAAATGTTTCATTTTTTTAGTTATACTAAGTTTCCATTTATATTGTCAGAGCTAGGGCTCAGACCCTTCAAACCCATTGTATAGACTGGGTCACCAGACCCCTCACAGGCAGGTCCATGCTAGGTAATTGGGAAAGATCCCAGGAACTGTTGGCAGACGACACAAGCTCAGTCCTGAGCAGCAGCAGCAGTGGTGGAATCTCAGAGGGTTCTGGGGACTCTGGCAGCAACAGCCTCCAGCAGCAGTAGCGGCCGCCTCGGGGGCATCCCCAGGGTAGAGGCCATAGTGGATTAGAGCCACTCATCCTTTATACTTAAGTCCATAACCCAGGACACCTGGGTGCACATGCTCAATTACGTTAGATAATAACCAAGGAACACTTGGGCACACGTGCATATTTACATCAAATGCTCAGCAAGATTCTGAACATCTGAGGGGCCCTGACTATTTTCCTATGTTTTCCCAACACTCACTATTCGAAGTGTATGCTTTAGATCTTCTACTTGTGCCTTTTGTTATGGCCAGTTATATTCAAAGGCCATTTCTTGCTTTTAGGCTTTGTGTGTTGAGAGATAAGGAGGTGGTTTGTGTTGGCGGAGTGAGGCCCCTGGCCTCCCCAAGTCCCAGAAGCTGTCATTCCTGTGTACGTGTTCTGCAGGAGGGAACTGTCCCAGAATCAATATTTGCATAGGAAATGTTCCACAACCTATCCTTATTCTGATCAGATAAAAGAAAAATTAAACTCGAAAATCTAAATAACTGCTTCCTCCTCCTCCTACCAAATGAGCCACAGCACTAGAAGTCATGAAGAAAGTTTCTCCTTATTTATTCCTTGACGTTAACTACCTATTAAGGGTTAATAGAGCGTTCCCTTTTAGTTGACTCAACTATGTATTTCATGCAAGTGACTTCATGGGGTGATCATAAATCCTTAGAAGTCCAGGATAAGTAAGTTTTGTTCCCAAGTGGTATATGTGAACCATTGGCTAAAATGCATCCTTGGAATTGTAATTTCTCAGTATTTCCAAGAAAATAATATTTGTGTGTTGGAAGGGAACACTCTCTTTTCTTCATCATCAGGGTTTTAAGAGTCCAGCAGAACTTTGAGAGTCTCCCCAGCAAGCAGATTGAAATAGATTGTTGAGTGACTTTTTCCAAGTCATTTAACCTGCTTGTGTTTTCTTTTCTTTTTTTTTTTTTCCAGGCTTACTTAATTAACTTTATTTTCTTTCTATAAAAACTATGTTGTAGCCATAGCTGTAGCCTGGGTCCTCTGCATGGAGACTCGGGTGGGTCTTTGCAAGATGGTCAGTGAATTCCTGATAGGGAGACTTGGTGAACATGGCCTCCTTCCAGAGGTTGGGGGTCAGATAGCAATTGGTCTTGGAAAGGGCATCAAATGTGGGCTTGGCAAAGTTGCCCAGGGGAGCAGTGCAACCCCTGGCTGAGGTGTACCGGTCATCAATACCAGCCATTAGCAGCAGTTTCTAGGGCACAATGGCCGAGAAGATGCCAGTACCTCTGGGGGCAGGAATGAGGTACACTGGCACAGAGCTGCAGCAGCCTGTCACCTTTCAAGGGACAGTGTGGCCTTGCCAATCTCGTTTCCCCAGTAGCCTCTCCACATCTGGACAATGGAGAGCTTGGCCAGGGTGATGGCCCCTCGGATGGCAGTGGCTACCTCCTTGGAGCACTTAAAACCCAGACTGATGTGGCCATTGTAGTCCCCAATGAAGAAAAATGCCTTGAACGTGGTCCAGTAGCCAGCAGTGGTCTGCTTTTGCACTGGCCTAATCTTCAAAACTTTATCCTTGAGGGATTCTCCCAGAAAAAAGTCAATGATCTCAGACTCCCTGATGGGCAGGGAGAAGAGATAGATCTCCTCCAGAGACTTCATCTTCATGTCCTTGACCAAGCAGCCCAGCTTGGTAACAGGGATCCACTCCTTGTCCTCAGCCTTGCCTCTGTGAGCTCCACGGCCCCGTCCCCTGTCCCAGATGCCTCCCGTGGCCTCCCATTCCAGGCCTCTGGGCCCTCCCGCTGCACCAGCATTGTCCGCTATTTGTGTTCTCAGAGAAGTCTGCTTGTGTTTCTAATTCTCACTGTTAACAAATTTTGAGGTCTTCAAAGATGTGGCAATAAATGTTGTATTATTGTTGGGGATAAGAAATACAGTGCTGACTTTCTATCCCAACCTGCTTTTATGCTGTGTTCCTCCACTGATTCTATTTCTGTGTATTACAGATTATGCCTAAATCTCAAAAAAAAAAAAAAAAAAAGTGTTAACTCTCAATCATGAAATTATTTTCCTGCATGTACTATGTCCTAAATAAGATAAGGGAAAGAAATGCCTATACACCCAAACACTGTTGTTTTAAAAACGAAAACATTAATTTAGTTGGCTAAAATATTAAAAATTTTTGTTTTCTTTGTTTTCATCAAAGCTAGAAGTTTAAAGAGGAGAAATTTAAATAAAGCACAAATTAAGTAGCAAAGTATTATTGGTCTTCATGTGACATAACCCACACTGGTGGGTCATTAGTTTGCTCCCCAAAAGAATCTCTCCCCATTGCAGGGTGAGGAAAGCCTCCTGATATTATTTCCATTGGTTACATGGAGTTCCTTACTTCCACGATTGCATGTTTAAGTGGAATTTAAGATGCTGTTCTGTGTTTTATTTTTCCCTTTGTATTCTTGTCTCCAGTTTTTCAGAGAAAACATGAGTGTTTTTCTTTATTCTTATGTTCCTCCTAACTGAGCTACAGGGGACCCCATTTGAACAAGCATGAAAGGAACTTTTTGCCAATAATAGAGGATACCCACTTCCCCTGTTCCCTCCTTGCCTTTAGATGCTCAGCTGGTAGAAGTTAATCCTAGTTATCCGTCAAGTTTAAGGAGGAATTTCCCTCCTTTCATTTTCATAAATAGTTACAAAAGAAGTAGCTCATTATATAAGTAGGTGCAGTCTAGTAATACCATTTGGGTTCCTTGGGGATGGATTATTCATCTCAGTTAGCATCTACAGAGTCGTGTAGTATGCACAGGATTGTAGGTGGGTCCCATTGTACACACCTCACTGCAGGCATGAAGGGCATACAGAAGCAGAAGGTACATGAAGTGATATTTTAAAAATACACAGTAGAGAGCACACTATTTAAAAGTACACAAAATAATGCAAACTGAACTACAGTGGGTGACCTCACCATCAGGTAGGTTGGTATGTTTTGGGGGCTGCTTTTAATGGAGAGGGCAAAAGAGACGAATGGAGTGATGGATACAAGGAATAACTTATCCTACTTAGGAGTCACCCTTGGTTGCTGCTGCTTCATTCCCTTTTTTCCTCCCCCCATATTCAATTCATTGGCAAGTTGTGTCCATTTTGTCTACAAAATGCAGCTCAAGGCCTCCAGGTTTCTCCTGTTCATTGCTACCTTTCCGGTCTGAGCTGTTGTCATCTCCAGGTGAGATGATAGCAGTTCACCTAACTGGTCTCTGCTCTGCTCTTGGTTCTCACAAGCCTGTCTTCTGCAAAGAAGCCAAAAAGAACTTTTGAAAATATATATCAAATCATGCAATTCCCAATTTAAAATTCTTTTTTGTTTGTTTTAAGCAGTTCAAACAATATGCATTTATCATTTCACAGGACAGTATCTGTGGGTCAGGGGTCCAGGTGTCACTTTGTTGGGTGCTCAGCTCAGAGTCTTCCAATGCAGCAGTCAAGGTTTTCGCCAATGCTGCATTCTTTTATGGAGCTCAGGGTCCTCTTCCAGCTCACATGGCTATTAGCAGAATTCAGTTTGTATTTGTGGGACTGAAGCTCCTGTTTTCTTGTGGCTGTCATTTGAGGCCTCTTCTCAGTTTCTAGAGTTCACCCACATTTCCTGGCATGTGACCCCTTCATAGGCTTTTCACAACATAGGCACCTTACTACTTCAAGGCCAGCAAAAGAATCTTCCCAATTTAAAATTCTTTAGTCGTTCCCCATGTTCTTAGTCTCCAAACAGAATTTATCATGGCTTGTACTATCTCCAACCTTGTCACATGTCACTGTCTCCTGCCATGGGCCCAAATACCACTTCTTCAGAGAAGCACCGTCCCTGCCTCCTCTCTAAAATGACCTCTCTCAGTTGATTTTCTTCCATTTCCTCATTTCTTCATTTAAAACCCTTACCTTGATTTTTAATTTTATCTTATTTTAAAAAATTGTTATTATTGTTATTAGTTGTTGCTGTAGTAATAATTGTTGTTCATTGACTGTTTCCCTAGCTAGTACGTTTACTTCATGATGTCAGGGGCTTATCTGTCATCTTCACAGGAATAACCTCAGTGTCAGGCACATAGTAGATGGTCAATAAATATTTGTTAAGATGAAAGAGCAAGGTGAATAAAGAGAAAAGTAATCCAATCATGTTTGGATCAGAGTTGGGTAAAATATGTTTGGGTGTGGAATGTCAGTATGAAATTGGAAATTAAGAGAAAGTTAGAGGTTTCCAGGAAGCCCTTCAGTGATGTGCAGGAAAAGTTTAGACTTAGTAAGAAAGCAATATATAAGCCGAAGCCTCGCACTTGTTTTATTTTGGGGAGGACTGATTATTCTCGCAGTTGTGCCCAAACTGGATTGGATTAAGGAGAGGCTGGAATCGGGATTTTGTTGGAGGTTATCACACTATCGCAGAAAAGGTGATAAAGACTTGGATAGGGAGATGCTGGGAAAATATTGGCAAAGAAGTACACTCAGGACTCCACAGTTTAAAGTTTTGTGGTAACAATGCACCAAGCAACCCAGATATACAATATTGTTTCCTTTATTATAAGTCATTTAAAATGCCAGCCAGAAAACCACATTTAAAAAATATATGACTGCTGTCACATGAAATGAATAGAAGCCTTCATTTATACCCACTGCTTCCCCTTTGGTAGAACACAGTACTGCTGTGATGATATCTGGATGCGTTTAATTGAAGAGAAGAACTGAGATTAAATTATGCCACTGCCACTGATTTCATAAATGAGGTAATGCACATGAAAAGAACCTGGTGCTATTAACTTTTCATCCAAATACCAAAGAATACTCCTGATACTTACATTGTATTATTTTTTCCTGCCAAATTGCTATCTGAAGGAAAATTATCTGAAACATTTTTCTTATAATATTGCATTTGTTTAATATTCTCTCTTTTTTTAAAGCACTTGAACAAGATGATGAAAACAGTGACAAACACGTAACTGTAACAGAAACTGATGGCGTTCCAGATTCTCAGGTATGATTAATTCTGTGACAGCCCCTCTTTGTATTCTTCTCGGTTGAAAGCAGTGAGATAGTGCAGGTGTTTGCAAGTGATACAGGTTTTACCTTTTGTGTTCTGTAAATAGTCATATTACTAGAATAACGTACTTAGTTTTGATGTAAAAGTGTTTCACCAAAAGGGCCCTAAATTGCTAGTCATATTTATAATTTGGTTCATGAGGAGGGACAGGCAGAGAGACACTCCACTCCACAGAGAAAGCAAGGAAAGTGAGTGAAGATCCAGAAGGAGAGACCGCCCTCAGGGCAGACCGTTCCCTGAGAGGCACAGGATAACAGCCACTGACAGCACCAGCAGCCTGGGCATGGCCGGGCACGGAGTGCGATGCCTCACCTGCCAGAGAGTCTCTGCCAGCCCCCAGTATATACATCAAGGCATGGATATGCTTTTGGTAGCAACTCACTGCCAGGTACTTTTGTGTAATAAAAACTTTGGACACCCTCTTTCTCTCACTGTTAACTTCATATAAAAGTGGAGCATTTTAAAGACTCTTAACCTGGCTGACCCAGGGCACTTCACATTTAAGGTTCTAAGTCTGTTGATTCTGGTCAGAATAACCACGTTAACTTTTTCATCAAGATTGTACAAGTTGTAATGTTTTAATAAGTTCATATTGTTTTTCTACAGGATATTAAAAATGCTGCAATCTCCAAGTTGATACTGAAATTACACTTCAGGTTTCTAAGCAGACTTGCACAGGGATTCCCCAACTCACTGTATTTACTACTTTCTTGAAGACTTCTTAAATCAGTAAATTACTAGTGACATAAGTATTTCTAGATTTAATCTATTAGTCTTTATTTTGCACTTATTTATGGGCAAAAATCTGTTTGAATGCAATTTTATTTCTCAAAAGGATGCTCAGACCTTGCTCTTCACGACTTTGTGATTTTACTCAGTAATGTTGACATGATTTTATGATTTCATTTCTGTATGTGTTTATACATTTACAGGACATAAACAGGAATGAAATCATGAAAGCAGTGAATTGATAATTAGATCAGGAACAGATTCTGTTTAGGTTTGAAAGTTGACAGTTGTTTGGTGGGAGGCATAATTATGAGTGTCATAGGCCTAGGGTGGTGTATAGGAAGGAAGGCAGCTGTCACGTCCTCTGTTGTGTCTGAGAAAACTTGATCTGCTATCACGGTAGAACCACCAGTTTCATTGGCTTGATTCTGCAGGTCCATCTGTACAAATGCTCTGGGTAGAATCTGTAGTTCATATCATGTGAGGGGAGCTTGAAGAAAACTTTCGGAATTTCTCCATCAGATACCTAGGCAGAATTAGAAATGAATGTGCATATGTGGGTAATTTACACACACAATTTATTTATTTGATTGTGTGTGTGCATATATATATGTATAATTGCTTGAGCACCTATGTGGCAGGCTCCATGGTATTTCAAATTACTGCAGTCTTCACTCTAGACTACATTTTAAGCAAGTAAAGTGGAAATTGGTTTCTCATGCCTTCTTCCCCATATCTGATGAAATGTGGTGCTGTGGGGAAAATGCCCCTGGGCTGTTGAGAACTTTGGTATATGAAGGGTCAAGACGGTCACTAACTAGAGAGACTGGGCCCTGTTGTACACAGGTTTCCCACCTACCAAAGAACTCTAATTTCCCCTTATCTGTTGGTGTCCTTTTTCCTTCTCTCACTAAAAATATCTTTTCTATGTATGAAACTCCCTGTTTTAATGCTGTGACATGTGGGCCGAGTGAAGACAGCATGTGGATTTGTGTTTGCCTCCCAGCCCTTCTTCGTGGTAGATGGTGCCTTTGGGCAAGTTCCTCAGAGGCTCAAAACCTGTACGTTTCTGTAGGGTTCCCAAGCCTTAGTCACCATGGTGTTGCCTCTGTGCTGGGCATTACCTAGCATGTGTGGTTTTCATCTTTGTAAATGGAGATATTGTAAGATTGTCATGATGTTGAAATGAAGTGATATAAAAAAATGCCAGCAATCCTGGCACGTGGAGGAGGTTCAGTAAATGTCAGGCAGCATGAGGTTTAAGAGCGCTGCCTCCGGAGACAGACTGCCTGGGTTCTTTTCCTGGCTCTGCCACAGCAGCCTTAGGCAATTTAACTCAGTTCTCCTGTGCCTATATTCCTTTTCAGTAATAACACTGAGAGTTTAGACTCTGGAAGCACTTCATACGTACTAGACACTCTTCTAAGCTCCTTATTTTTATTAACGTTTTTAAACCTCACAACAAACCCAAGGAGGTAGATGATATAATTTCCACTACTTTACAGATGATCTGGTCAGCAGAGGGGACAGCTTTCACAATAAGGCAGTCTGGCTTTGTTGTCCTTGCTTTTAATAGGGGCTGGCCAGTTAGCTCAGTTGGTTAGAGCATGGTGCTGATAATACCGAGGTCACAGGTTCGGATTCCTGTACCAGCCAGCTACCAAAAAGCAAACACACACTGTGCAAACTGCCTTTCTAACTTCTGTAAAATGGGAATAATTGTTTGGTTGTTTTGAAGTGAGGCATTTAGAACAGTGCCTGGCACACAGTGAGCACTCAGTACAGTTAGCTTCTAACCCTTATTATCATGATCATCTATCTCACTGCATTCTGGTTTGAATATTTGATATCTAACAAGGCTGGGGTGCAGTATTACTCTCTGCCATTATGGTATCTTCACATACACAGAACATTCTAGTCTCTTCATTCTTTTTCTAGGACTAAAGAATTAAAGAACCTTTGTCAAAATGTATTGGAGTTTTGCCAGTGTATTGAAATTTAGCTTAAGGGTTTTAACGTGATCCTCCATGAGTAATGTATAATGTGTAGAACTTTGGAAATTCTTGCCTCGATTTACTTGGCCATTCATTGTCTCCTATCCCTCCATTTGAATCAATTATTTTAATAAGTGATAATAATTGTCAGTTATACAAATTAATGGCCAAATATTTTATAATTTCTCAGTAGCCAAAGGTAACTTTTTTTTGAAAATATACTGAAAAAAGCTCTTATTCAAGGGCTGTCATAGAAAACAGATGATCCTTTTCAATCCTTTATATTGAAATTTATTAGAGTTTGCTTAGTCTCTTTTTTTTTCACTTCTTTATTATTTTTCAACTTTGCTGCCCTGCTTAGCAGTGTGGTCAATAATGGATACAATCTGAGCTGCAGTTGCCCTCAAATCAAAACAAGATAAAATACCGGTAACCTTCCAACTCCAGTCTGAAAGTTCAAGGAATCAAGTATACGAAATGAATGAACCCCTACTTTATCAACTATGTAATTTTACAATAGTCTATTTTGAGCTTAATCAGGAGGGATAATTCTGTAAGTACAATACATTAAGAAAGTATTTGAGGGAAATAGCTATTACAAGTTCCGTGTAACTGTGATTTCTGCCTCCTTCCCTGCTCTCAGCATGCTCTGGCAGGACGGGTCTCAATCAGTAGTGTATTAACACAGGTTATTCCACAAAGCAGGAGGACCATAGGAATGAACCTCCCTGAATGTCCATTGCCTCACCTGTGCACTGCGGGGCTGGGGGTTGCTGAATGGTTTCTAAGGCTCCATGATGTCCTGACATGGTGTCTGAGGCCTGTGACACTCTGCGAGTTAGTGAGCCTGCCTTGATATCACACTTTCTATTATGTTCATTTCTCACATGGATGCTTTGTAGTCCTTTCCCCAATTATCAAAAGGCATATTTTTCTATCCCCAAGATAACTTTTTCATAGTTCTCTTTTGTTCCGCAAAGAAAGCTAAGAAAATGAATACTTGCTTACCTAAAATTATTATATTTTTGACTATGAACTATCTTCTGAATTTTCCTGGAAAGAATCCTTAATGTTTTCTGGTTTTGGATATAGGTACATACAGTTAGATAATGTATCATCCCAACCCATCAGTGTTTTATTTAGTTGTTTATGTTTTCTGTTTAAAATAGCCCCCCCCCCAAATCTATGAATTTCTATTCAAGATTTAATTTTTAATAAAATGAATGTATTATGTAGTAATCAATAAAAATTTATCTGAGCACCCTGAACTGTTATTGAACAGCATTTGCATCAAATAGCATTCTATTATTGCAGAACTGCTTTCATGAAAGATGGTCTCTTTCTTCCTGGTTTTCCTTCCCATGATGGCAATTTTTGCATGATATTTTACCCGGATGTTTTAGAAAAAGTGATTTTTAAAGTTGAGATAATGCAAAAGATGTTTCCATACATAGAATTATGGTATTTCACCTTTTGTCGCAGAAAGATTGTTCATTTATTGTCCATGTGGTCTTTCCTAAGGGAATTCTGTCCAAGTTTCCTTTTACCATTAAGGGAAAGGACCCAACGTATTTATGACTCAGTTTATAAAGGAAACAGACTTTTCATTTACATTCATAACATTTCTCTTCTTAGATACTGAAAATCATATGAATAGCTTAAATTATATATTACAAAGATTTTTCTTTTCAAAACAGACCGTGGTATAAGGCTCTTTAATTCTTTTGACAGTTACACATTAATCTTTTATTTTTTCTGGCTTAGCAGTGTTAGGTAAACTGTTTGCAATTAATTTCACATAGATAAATTAAGTAGACCAAAAATGTGAAAGTCTAGATCAAGGGCTGTTAGTTATCTTGCTCCTCCTGCCATAACAAAGCTCCCAAAATATATTAATAAATTCATGGGTTTCTTGAATTAAATCACTAAATTATGGAGCTGTGACAGGCACCCCCAGAGAACATCTGATTTAGCATGGTGCTTCCGAAGAGCACTGCCTTATAAACCAGCTAGGATGTATGGTTGTCTCTCTGAGCTTTAAGTTTTCTCTAGGGAATGAGGAAGCATTCATAACCCTCTTTGAAAGCCTTTTAAAATAGTTTTTAAACTATTAAGCCTTTTTAAATATATAAGGAGTTCTATAGAAGTGATTATCTTGTGAAAAATGCATGTAGAAATTATGCAGAAACCAGAAAATCAAGACTGCTGTATTCCTTCTTTAATAATAAGCTGTGAAGTAAAAAAAATTATTGTTAGTCGGGAACCCATTTTTAAAAATAGCATTTTGTGTTTAAAATACATATATGAGGGCTGGCTGGTTAGCTCTCTCGGTTAGAATGCAGTCCTGATAATACCAAGCACCAGAGTTAAGGGCTCAGATCACCAGCCAGCGCTCCCCCCACCCCCCTGCAAAAAAATCACATTTGATTTGTGTATCCAAGTACATGGTTCTAATAAAAATGTTTCCTCCTGAAAGAAAAGTCTGTATTTAGGACCCTAATCATATGATGCTGAATGAAGAATGTTTAGAGTTCCTTAAAAATCATGTTCACACAGAGATCAAAACCAAATAATTATGACCTCTTAAATTTCCTTTACTTAATTTTTTTATTGCTGATGCTTATCAGCTGTTTATACATATATATATATATATATAGGACCCACAGAGAGAAGGAAAAGACTGTCTCCAAATCAGAGACTGTGGGGACTTTGGAGCCTGTGCTGGTGAGAGAGGGTAACAGGCTCCATACTGCTCTCACCTGGGTACCCCCCCCCAGCTCACCCCCACCTGGGCAACACATACCCTCTGCATACAGGGGGCCACTGGGGAACAGAGAGAGGTCAGGACTAATCCATCCCACTACTGAATGAAGCACAGAGTAGGTTCCGAGGTGGGAGGGTCATTCACATTCTCTGTCCACCAGCGGGACAGTACATTAAACACGGTGAGGGTGAAATGGAAGGAGAGAGAAGAAAGCCTAAGTGGTCAACATAAATGAATTCCTTTAAGTGTCAAAATAATTTAAGAATATTTATCATTTGTGAGCAGAAATCACCCTAGTTTCCTTGCCTTCCCAGTTGAAAGGAGGATACTTAAAACCCTTAAACCTGTTTTACTTTCTCTAGTATTGATTGAAAGAGCATCTTCATGATCCGCCCATATATTTAGCATTGTCTCAGGTTGTGGGCTCCATTAAAATCCTGACAAACAGAAGGATTCCCTGAGGAGAATGGCTAGGATAGTGGAAGGATCTAAAAATAAAATGGAGTGAGTCCTCATGCTTGACAGTCTTACACCACTTCCCTTGTGCAGTTTCCTCTTCTCTTAAGCCAGGAGTTAACTGCCGCCTGTTTTTGTAAATAAAGTGTTACTGGAACATAGCTGTGCTCATTCGTTTACGTATCGTCTCCTGCTGACTGCAGAATTGAGTCGTTGCCGCACAGACCCCATGACCCATGAAGCCTAGAGTATTTACTGTCCGGCCCTTTACAAAAATAGCCAACACTTGCAACTTAAATGACTGTTGTGTGTCTTCTTTTCTCATACCTCCAGCATCTTCTCCCTACAATCCTTACTCTCAGCTAATAACTTGACTTCTCATTTTTCTGGGAAATAGAAGCCTTCAGAAAGAATTTACACGTTTCTACCACCAAATGTGCAAACCTCCCTGTGTATTTACTCTCCTGTTCCAGAGGGTGAAATATGCATGTTCGTATTTCTGTCTGGGGTAGATCTTTATCCTCTCTTTCCTACTCAAGGACATCACTCTTGAAGATGCCCTGCCTCCCTCCTGCATCATCACACTTCCCTCTCTACTGGGTGATTTCAATACGCATAAATGGGCTGGAACATCCCTCATCATGAGACCAGCAAGCAAAACTCCCAACAACTGCACTCTTCAGCTGGTGTCCCAGTCCTCGTCACCCAACTCCTCAGAAGAGTTGTCTCCCAGTCTCTGTTGAACCTGTGCTAATAAAGCTTTTGTCCTTACCATTTCAGAATGAAATTGCTCTAGTTGAAGTCACCAATTACTTTTGTCAAATTCAGTGTCAGTTATTTTGAGCCCTCTTACTCAATGTTTCAGCAGTTATTCATGGTTTTTCGCTTCTCCTCTTGGAGACACCTTCACTGCTCTCCAGATTCTTCTCCTGGAGCCACTCCTCTTTAGTCTCCTTTTCTGATTAACTCCTCACTTTCCCAGTATCTCAACATTAGACTCAGTTCCTGGATTTCCATCACTCCACTGGTAAAACCCGAGGGATACTATCTATACTCTGATTAATCCTGAATTCGTATCTCCAGCTTGGATTTCTCCCCCAAACCTCCAGGCTGCCAACCCAGCAACTCCACTTGGATGTCTTTCCAATCTCAGTAAATGACAACTCCATCCTTCCAACTGCTCAGGTCAAATATTTTGGAGACTACCAAACAACATAATCCGCTGGTCCTAGTTTTGAAATATATCCAGTTTCTAACCATTCCTTACCATCTCCACCTCTACTACGCATTCCAAGCCAACTCTTACATGAAAACCAGTCTCCGAACTGGTCTTCTAGCTTCACCTATGCCTCCCATCTAACCCAGAGCACAGAATGATCCTGGTAAAATGTAAGTCAGATTATGCCAATCCTCTGTTCAAACCTTCCAAAGGATTTTATCTCATTCAGAAAAAGAATCCAAACTCCTTGTATAGCCTGTGTAAGGAAACTACATGATCTGGTCCTGTATCACTTCTCTGACCAGTCCTACCGGTGTCTTCCTTGCCAGCTCTGTTCCAGCCATGCTGTTCTCATTTCTTGTCCTTGAACATGCCAGATACACCCAAGCCTCAGGACCCCTGCACTTGCTGTCTGTCTGCAACGTGCTTCCCCTGGACATCAACATCACCCCATCCTTACTTCCTTTAGGTTCCCAATCAACTGTCATCTTACTAGAGAATCCTTCCCTGACATTTCCATCTTAATAATACCTCCAATAATGTATCTGTCCCCATACCCTACTTTATTTTCCTTCCTATCATATATTACTCCTGATATTTTATACCTAGATGTTATATAGTCTACATCCTTTGTGATGTGAGATGTCATTCTTGTTATTCACTGCTGTGTCCCCAGAACCTATAGTAGATCACTGCTCATATAAAATCTGTTGAGTGAATGAATGAATGAAATAATTTAGGGAACTAGGTGTATGTATGTATATGTATATATATATATATATATATATATGCATATATATATACACACACATATGTGTGTGTATATATATGTGGAGAATACTAAAAGGAGGATATAATAAATATTTGTATTTAACTATTTGAAAGATTGTCATATTGGATAAGAAATAGGCCTAGTTTAAGTTGCTTTAAAAGGCAAATCTAGTACTCGTGGGTTGAAGTTGAATGGTTTCAGAGTTTTGTCGAGTGTGATAAGTGACTTTCCAACAATTCTGGCTGTTCAACAGTATACGGACTTTGTTATGATAAACTGAGATCTTTGTCTAAGGAAACTAAAAAGGAATGGGAAAACCACTTGTGAAGGATGTTGTAAAAATAAATCTCCTGACAACAAGCTGTACTCCTTAAACATGTAAAATGAAAAACATTTTAAAAATAAGAAAATAAATCTTTTGGTGGAGGAATTCCACTTGTTGTCCTCTGGGAGTGTGTGATTTGGGCTGCTTCAAGGATTTCTTTTGTTTCCTTCCTAGTTGGAGGAACTGGTAGATAAAGAGATGTCACTGCCCACGGGAGTAAATATTTAGTCGTTGTTTTGCCTGGATGGTTCCATTTCTCTGCCCACTCAGCATGAGTATCTTTAGCACAAACTTGTAAGACTGTGAAGTTTTGGGTCACTCGCTGGCCCTTTCCCCATATTTGGTCAAGTTACTAAGTACATTCAAATCCTGTAGGTTGTGCTGGGTAAAACAAAGATTCCATAGTTTTGATTGTTCCTGCCAAGTATAACTTCAGATTTCTTATTAGATCATGTCTTGGTATGTCAGTATGAACCATTTTGGAAAGAATTTGAGCAGAAACAGTTCCTAATTTGTGTGTAAGAATGAACGTATTTTTTTCTATTCTAAAGTCCTAGATTTGCTTACCTCCTCATATTGTTACTACCTAGGTGATTTGACCTAATAAAAAATATGATGCTTTATGTATAGTTGCCAAACCCCGATGAATGAAATTTTAAGCTTTCTTTTTCCCCATTATTTTTAATAAAAATTTTCACCGTTTTTCATGCAGCATTAGGGATATTTTTCCAGTTGTAAAATAAAAGTACTTTGTGATCTTGTTAACTGTGTATTTGTATATGGAATGATCTGGTGGAGCTAAAGAATTGGGAGGTTGTATAGTGTTATTTTTAGGACTCTGTATCACTTCACCCTTTTTGCCAGAGTGGTTCCTGGCTAACTTTCCCATGAGTTTTTAACCTTTTGCTAGGCTTTGCTTATGTAACAGGAAACAGGCTGTCAGGAACAAACAAATAGTGGCATATCAGGCTCACACTTAGCAGCAAATGATTTAGTTTGCTCTGCCCTTCACTGTCTTAAAGTAGACTGATACACAATATCAACTTTAAGTCTTTTGGCATGGCATTCCTAGATTAAAATACTTTAATTTCAATTTTGGAAAGGCAAAATATTTTACCAAGACCATGATTTAATCCAGGAGTCAGAAAAAATGAGCTTATTATAAGGTGAAATTTGCAGTGGTGTCATGTCCTGGGACTGTGGATTTAAGTATATCTTCGCTTTTTCTCCAACTCTTAAGGCAGGGGTGATGTGCAAACTTCAAGAGAGAGATGATATCGGACGAATCGAACTGGTCCAGAAGCTGGCAAGAGAAAACTGTCAGTTTTTGCAGACGGACAAAAAAGAGCAGGAGAAGTCTGAACACGTAAGCCTTTTTCCTCTTGGGGACACAGGTTTGAAGGGAAGGAAAATGTTTCTGCCTGGCTGTATGTTTGAAGGAAAGAATATTTTTAAATTCTTTAGGTCGTGGGCTTTTCTCCTCGAAAAGTATCTTCCTTAGTAAAAATGACAACTGCCCGTATCTCTAAGCCAGTTGTTTATGACAGTGAATTTATAAGGGAACTCTTCTCAAAAGTAAATCATGTAGAGATATGAGAATACATTTAAGCAAATATGAATGCATTGCCACTTATGATCCTGATTTGATGGCTTTCAAGTTTGACTTTAGAAGTTCCGTCTGATAGTTTGGAGAATATGAATTTTGAAAGAGCATTCTGATGTACTTGTATGTTTACTTACTGGGGTGGATCTAGTTACCAAACAAATGTATCCCAAGTCATTAGAAATAGATAACAGAGGAACAGATTATAGATGCTCTCACTGAGTGGGAGGGTCAGAAGGGAGTTTTCCGAGTATCTTACAAATGCTTGTGTTCCAACAAGAGTTATATTGTTTGGATGTAGTTAAAACTGGAGGAAAAGGACATTCTGCTTGGTCCTCCTGAAAGCAGTTATTCAGCTTGAGCCTTAGAACTGAGAATGCTGCCGTCATGGAGAAGACAAGGGGATCACTTTCTTCTGCTACACATTGTTGTCTGTTGGTTTTGTTGTTGTTGTTTCTAAGACTTCACTCTCAGTGCCGCCCTATCCAGGATTGCTCGTGAAGGGCAAAATTCCTCTGTGCTTATGAACGTATTTCTCTGACTTAAATTTTTCCTTGGAATTTTATTTCCAACCATTTCCAAGGGGGAAAAAGTTGTTTCATGCTTTTTCTGCTCCAAGTGCATTAGTACAAATGACAGGGTTTTACTGAGCAGGAGGGGAGGTGAGATGTTGAAGGCTGGCTGGCTGTTTAGTTTAATGACACAGCACATCTCTAACAATGCAACATTGAATTGTAACTGTTAGTGTCTCAAGGGGGAGAATAAGACAGTTTCAAAGCCTTGTGATTGCACCGTTTTGGGGTGGCTATTGACTGTAAGAGCAGTGGAAGTATCTGGCACCTTGATTTTGCTAGGTACTATTGAAAAGTTTAGGAGCTTGTTTAAGTTGTTAAAAGCACCCCGAAGGTGGACTATATCAAAGACTGACTCCTAACCTCCGTTGTGTCCTTAGGATATTTGAGTAGCTTAATTTTCTCAAAGCAGTACTCCTTTTGATTCATTTTAATTAGAAGAGCAACCGTTTCCATATGTCATATATGATTGATTTTAAGATGCACATTTCCTTACATTTTAGCATCTTTGAAATCAGGATGAGTCTTAACCATTAAGCATAGAAAAACATGACATAGTTTAATTGTGAGCATTTTCTTTCCTAGTGGCCCCTAAAATGAGTGCTTTATCTTACAATTGACTGCAGATTAGATGCAGTTAACCAGTGACAACTTGAGGTAGAGCGTGATCTTACAAAATCAAAGAGTAGAGTGCCACTTCACCAAAGTTAGAAATCTTCAGCTTTAGGGCCGGCCCGTGGCTCACTTGGGGGAGTGTGGTGCTGATAACACCAAGGCCACAGGTTCGGATCCCTATATAGGGATGGCCGGTTAGCTCACTTGGGAGAGCGTGGTGCTGACAACACCAAGTCAAGGGTTAAGATCCCCTTACTGGTCATCTTTTAAAGAAAAAAAGAAAGAAAGAAATCTTCAGCTTTAGGCCACAAACACTTTATGCTTGTTAAAAAGATACCTGTGTTGCCTTTGTCTTATATTTAGTTCAATCCAGAATACTGTAAATAGTTACAGCTAAGGAGATTATAACACCCTCCAAATATGTAACTATAGAAATCTGAACTTGGTGCTGATAATTATAAAGGACTTCAACATGAGACAGAAATTTAGTGGCCAAAGATTTCCAGCTTTGCTTATGGTATTTGCTCGTTACCTTTAAACTTTCATTTTAAGTTTGTAAAATAGATCTCTAAGGTTTTTTTGTTTCTTGCAAGAATGTCATATGATGGATGCATTAACAACTATGAAATGTTTGTGCTTCTGAGAGAAATGATGGTATAATAAATAGACATTGGAATTATAACTTTTTCTATGTAGACTTTCCTGTGAAGCCTAAAGTAAGGAAAGGTGAACATTAAGGATCTTTCTCTTTTTAGTGATAATATAAACTCAACCATTCTGTGATCTCCCTTCTGTAGGATGACATCAGGTGACCCGGTGTTTAACTCTCAAGGCTGATGTTGCTATTGTGCTCCACTAAATGAATTATTTAATACTAGATGCTTACACTTTTTACAGTAATTTATTAGAAATAAGAACCACCTGATAGTATATTTTAATCTTCTATGTCTTAAGCATTTGATATATCTATACCTTTGCTTACCCATCAATTTCACAGTGTTCATGAGACTAATGCAGCATTTTAATTTTTCTTGTTCTTACTTTTTACTATCAGTCATCTACTCCTGCGCATGGAAACTCAGTCACAGCACACAGCATATACAGAGGAAACCGCAGTTTACTTAATGTAAACCTAGGTCTGCAGTTTCTTCTTCTGGTTACAACAACAAAGTCCAAATCCTGGAGTCACGTATAGATTTCCTTTCTTTTATGATTCTAAGATACTTTATCTACCTCATCTACCATTCTTGGGCCAAAGCTAATTAAGTAGACAGGGGTACGATTTGAGTTAGAATCTAAATTGCTTATTGAATCATTCATTTTACTTCAAGTCGTTCTTTAAACCGTATTGCTTTTCTAGTTCTAGAATGCCTGCCACATCCCTTTTTATACATATGTGCCAAAGAGGAAGCTATGTTTAAGTACTATGCGTGGGGAGACATGAACTTGAAAAAAAATAAAGCCTTTGTTGCTGGTATATCTTGTTACAAATTGAAGGGGATTAGAGCATTCTGAGTAGGCATTTCTAATATTTTCTTAAACTGGTAAATGCCATGATTATAAATACATGCAATTAGAAAAACACTTCACTCTAGGCTTTTTTGCAAAGTGTTTTTGAAATTAAGAAAAAAAAGTTCAATGTATAATTATCACAGGTTTCTCTGGTAGCACTTGGTTTTCTTATTTTCTATTGACTAGCTGTAGGCAAAATTAGGCAGCCCTCATTCCTAAGTGCTGAAAATTATGTGAGTACTTTAAGAAGGGGATAGAAATGGGCTATGTCTTGTAAGCATTATGATAGTAGGATTAACATTTAGGCATTAATTCTTTAAAGAAATTACCTCTTATGTATTTCCTAATCTTTTTATTTATTTTAACATTTACTTGTACATACCTGTAGGGTACAGTGTGTTGTTTCAATACGTGCATAGACTGCACAGTGATTCACTTAGGGTAGATAGAGTAGTTTTGTACCCATTAGCCCACCACTTCTCCTCCTATGACTATATCAATAGAGGAAGAGGCATTTGTTACCAAATGGGGACTTTTGAACTTGACCCTGAAGGAGAACTAATGGTCATAGAGAAAGACAGGGTGGAGCATTTCAGGCAGAGAGACGAGCGGGAAGACACGTGACTGAAGTACTGGATGATTCATGGGGATAGAAAGGGGTAGGTAGAAAGGAGGATAAACTTTGGTTGGGAAAGGCCCAGTGAGCCACCCTAAGGAGTTTAGACTTGCCTTTCTGGCAAAGGAAGCTATCAATGAAGGGAATTGGCATAATCAGATGTGGTCTTTGTAAGATCTCTCTGGCATTGGTTTAGAGGAAAAATTGGGAAAGGAAAAGGGAGTGTCAGAGAGAACCCTTAGAAAGCTATTGTAGTAAGTTGGGTGAGAAATGTAAGTCTGACCCAGGGCAGTGACTATGGAAGCTGAGAAGGTGGTAGATGCTGAGGGTCATTTAGATGGTAGAATTGGCAGAATGTGATGGCTGGTAATGGAAGTTGTGTGTGTTATTTTATATTAAGCAATTTTTGAATTTATATTAAGATTTCTTTGGTATAGTGGTGGGCATAAGAATGTTCTGTTTATCAATGGAATGGATTGGTCACCTTTGCCAAAATGTGTGAGCTATTTACCTTGCTTCGTTTTCCTGCAGTAAATTTTAGGTGTCTGAGATGTTAGTACTTAAATGAATTATTAGGTGGGGGTTCTGCTAGTAGTATGGGGACTACATAAACTTTTCAAACCAGACCCATTGAAAATACCTTAAGTAGAGAGAATCTCTGGTAGCCCTCAAATGAACTGGCTTATTTGCCAAAGCTTTTTGGCATTTGCTACAATGATATGTGTGCCTTCTTCAGGATTAACTGGTTTTAATGTTGCTCTCCTGATCTAAATAGTCTGAGCTGGTGTTACTATGCTGTTAATTCTAGAGTATTCCCCATCATTCATTCACTAAACTTTTATTTAAGCTGATATTATAGAGGATACAAAATAACTGTAGTGGCTACTGCCCTCAAGAAATATAGTCTAGTTGTGGAGAAAAGACATTGACAGAAATAACTGGGATGCAAGGAGGCAGCCATGAGAATCCCAAGAGAGATTCAAATGTGTTAGAAGAAGAATTTACACTGGGGGAGACAGAATTCTCTCTTATAGAGTTTGACTTGGACCTTAAAGTAGGTTTTGGGTTGGATTTAAACAATTCAAATTAAATAAGTGCATTCCTAAAGGGAAGAATAGCATTAGAAAATGCACAGAGATGTCAAAATACAAGATTCTTTTTGGAAATCTGAAACTATTGTGTGACCAGATTACCTGAGCTGGAGGTGGAAGAAGAGGCAGGAGAAAGAAGATTTAGTGAGAAATGAGACTGGGACCAGACTGTAGAGGATTTTGAGGGCTGAGAAGTTTCAGTTTGTTCTAGAACTAATAAGGAGCCATTGAGTATTTGGTTTTATTAGTTTTTGTAAAAAAGGAGGATGAGGCTGGCCCTTGTGAGGTAAATGATATTATTTTAGTCTGCTAGATTAGAAAGCAGAGGCTGCTGAGTGACGAAGCAGAGCGGGCCAGAGTGAACTCAAGTCCGATTTTGTCTGGAGCGTATCTTCCTCAGCCATCACCACAGGGGGTGAGCACTGATAGGGGGCCAGGAATCAGAGATGACAAGAATCATGATGGTCCTGAGAAAGAGAGAACAGACCAGGAGAGCAGCCCTGGAGGAAAGAGAGAAGGATTATGTAGGAAGAGAGGGTGGTGGTGGCTGTGGGAGGATAAAGAAAGGCTGCTTGCTTAGTTTGAGTCCTTTACTTTGATTTGAAAAGCAGATAAATGGTTCATTTTTAATATCAGTAAAATAGCTGCATTGAAGTGTATGTCTAGATGTGCATCCTATTTTCTGGAATACAACTGCACTATTTATCAGGAAACCGAAACTATATTTTTCCTGAAATATACCTTATACTTTTTAGCATATTAAAGTGTAGATTAGAAATCCCAGCAGCTCCTAAACTGACTGCCCGATTTCCAGTTCTAGAAATGAGGATCTACGAAATGTATGTGAAAACCGTGTTCAGCAATGCTTTCCCTAGGGACCCTGTCTTTATCCCTCCCTCTCCCCACCCCATTTTCTTCAGCTCCTTTGTTAAGTCTGGGGACCCACCCTACTTCCTTCCCCTCTACTAACTCACTCATGAAATATGGGCGGGAAGGGGATTTTGCACGTTCTGAAATTGAATCTTGGCATAGGCTGCTGCTATGGTAGGGTCCCTATCACTCAGCCTCAACCGGAATTTCCTTTTCCCTGTTTCCTGCAGCCTCATCCTGGAATTCTGCCTACGTCAAAGGGTTCCTTGTTTAAGGATTACTAGGAGAGAAGTGGTTTGGCATATTCTGGCTGCTGTCACTCTTAACTTTACATTTTAAAAGTTGGTCTCCACCTTTTCCCAGCTTTTATTTGGTCTGTTACTTGGTGGTTGTTTTTTTAAAGGCAGTTAAAAGTAAGGTGAAAAATCCTCTTTTTGCTCTATATGAAACAGTAAAAGGAAAAGTGGTTTTATCATTCTGTTTTCAAAAAGTTTATTAAAAAATAGAATTTGAAAGATAATATGAATCTTTACATGAATTTTTTGAAGTACCCTCATACATCTAAGGCAAGTAAAGTTTCAAGCAGTCTAGGCATTATTTGAGGTTTGACAAGAAACTACTTAAAGATAAATAGAATTTCATAACGTTATCGCTTAGTATCGAAAGCCAGAATTCAGATGTAATAGGTAATTCATAGTACATTAAGTTGCCCACCTATAAACTGAGACATCACCACATTGAAACCACGTTGTTTTTTTTTAATAACAAAATCCTGACTTTGTGTTGGGTTCATATTAAAATATCTTTTCATAGGAGATAGGCTTCCTTGAGTGAGTTGTTTTAATCCACTTTTGATTGGGATTAATATGGCCACAGAGTAACACAAAAGTAGAAGATAGTTCCTGCCTCCAAGAAGTTTACAATCTAGCTGGGGAAAGAATTTATACATGGACAACAAGTAACTATTCAAGACTGCATTTAATGAAGTGTCTAAATAATTTCACAGGCGTTTCAGAGAGAAGGAAAGAAATCTGTAAACACGTTTCACAACTGCAGTGATCCATGCTCTTCTCATTTACTCAAGAGCAAGGATTACAAGTTTGGTTCACTCTGTGTGCTCTTTAAATTCCAGTTTTTTCCTTTAGAAAAGTGGCAGCTAGATTGCCAGTGAAAGTCAGTGATATGCCCATGCTGCCTGCCGGAGCCATCTGCTCATTAGCTGTATTTTTAGGTTCTCGCAAGAAGCCCATTGCAAGTCCTGCCTTTTTAAAAAAAATTAGTTTGAGCGTTTTTAGTGAGAGAGGGATTTGTCATTATGCTATTTATTTTTTTCTTGAAATGTTCAAGTTTATTTTAAAAGGCCCAATTAAGAAGAAAATTGATACTGGCTCAGTGAGTTTGATTTACCAAACCCGTATTATCAAAGGATCTTTTTATTCCCAGCTGTACAGATGCTGCTCCTAGTTTATTAGGTTCTCATTCTTGTAAAATTAAAACAGCCATATCATCTACAGTACGTATGAGAAATCATTAAAGTGAGGTATTGAAAGAGGTCGGTTTTCTTTGGCTTTCACCCATCCTCAGTGGTATATCTCATCCCAGACCCTGGGTGACCTTACTTTTTTTCTTCTCTCCCCACATCAAGGCTTGATCTGCATTAATAGATGGTGGTCTGATCAGATAGCACTGATTATATCCTTTGGTGTTTTGATTTTAATTGGGTTTATAATGGGTGCTTTCAGACAAAAAGTTAGGAAAAACATGTACAGACAGATGGACAGTCCTTTGTGATAACTGTGCACTACCAAGGCTTGAAGAAATTAAAGGAAGAGATATCAAGGAATAAGGAGACACAGGTATCAACTTAGACTATGCCTTGGTTCCCAGGGACTTCCCTGATATATCACTGTTTTGTGGATCTAATGCTCTGCAAGGAATTCAGAGGCTGAATTTATAGTCACCTGTGTGGTAAGTGCTGTGCTGGTGATGAGGAAGAGACAGAATCTGAAAGGACAGGAGAGTTACAAGAAATGAGGAGTGGCAGGCATTCCAGGCAGGAATGACAAGGGGTCTGGGGCAGAGCGGACCGGGCAACTCGAGAAGCAGAATGTAATGGCCAGAAAGGAAGCATGGACAGGGAGACACAGGGGCCTTGCAGGCTTAGCCAGACACGGGGTGCTAAGAGCAACATCAAGCTCGTGTGAAGGGGTTAAGCAAGAGGGAGAAAGATTTATTCGATTCACATGTTCAAGATTCCTCTGCTGCAGTGTGGGCAGTGGGTTTGAAGGAGAAGAATGGGTCACGCTCATTCCTTCAAAGCTTTCTGTCCTCACAGTTGTCTTTGTTGGTTTCACCGGAAGCAGTAACCAGCATACACCGTAAGGATTTGCTGTGAGGAGCTCAAATCCAGGACTTCACTTCCACTGAAGACAGAATGTCCGTTATATCTCAATTCTAATCTACTAGCTTTACCCTAAAATACATTACTGCATCATCATTTTTCTTTAAAAATTTGACTTGGATTCAGTCCTGGTTTTGTAGAAATGAATTTTGAGCATGCATATCATGTGAATACCTTTTGTGAATAGACACCATGCAGGCAGATATGTTCACTTCAAGTGTCTCTTACTCTGCTACATGATATTTGCCTCCTACTGCTTCAGCCAAAGTTTGGTGATTTCTGAGTGACTCAGATACTTTAGTTGATAAAGATTAGGAAAAGGAATTTATAAAAGATTTCAATGTACGATGCAAAGAACTTTTTTTCCTTTTGCAGTGGAAAGTGGGTGGGAAGGAAGAATTCCATCTGGCATCCAGCAGCCCTAAATGTTGTTTTAAGATAGCAAAAAATAGAAGATTGCTGAAAATATCAAAACATAACAGACTGTGGGCAAGTGTACAGTACGTATTTTTCTAATATATCATGTTAAATATCCATATTTTCTTTCAAACATGACCATGTTCTTATTTGCCCTTACATAAAAATTTGTCTTTAATTTTTAAAAAAATTGTCTACATTATTGAAACGAAAAGGATTGTTGTTTAGTTTGTGGAACTCAAAACTGTAGCACTTAGGTTTAGCTGGAATAGGTTTTTTGTATTTTTTTTTCTAATATTTCCTTCCCTTATTAAAAAAATGGAGAAATAAGATATAACATGTATGTTCATATATTGTACATTTGTACATAATTAAAGGAACAAGGCTCAGCAATTTTAAAAAATGCTTGTACATGTCCTCTTTGTTCAGGTTCCAGGAATGGCTGGGCATGATTGAGGCAAAGTGAGTCAGAGTAAAGGATTAGAGACTCTTCAAGAAACACATAGTGGGAGAGAATAATGGTGATAATGAGACAAATAAGATGTCAGGAAGCGGCTTGGGAAAGCTTAATGCGTCATAGGAGCGCATCTTTGTGACCTCAAAGGTGGGGGTGGAGGTGGAAGGCATCAAGGTAAAATTTTGGCCCTGTGCCATCAAAGAGGGGAGAAAGTGGTACTTTCTCAGTAATATTTCTCAAACAACAACAACAATAATAATATTTCTCAGACCATACAGATGATTGTTTAAACCTTTCACGGTCTTATCCTGGCTAAGATGTACAGAGGTAGAACATGCTTTATGTTGATACCATTGTGAATAAAGAATTCTAATGATCCCCAAATGATGCAATGCATAATAAATCCCACAACAGATTTTATGGTTGATGAATGCTTCTCCCTACTCGGGGAACTTATTGTTATTACAAGTTGGGAGATTTTGATGATACATTATTTTTCACAGTCAATCTGAGTAGCCTGCAGTTTTCCTCTGAGAGTTTCAGGCATTGGAAAGAACTTCAGATATCATCTATCTTGATGGTTTGGGTAAGAAGATTTTTTTTTCAAAAACTGGCATCTGCTGAATGGGATTATAGACAGTTTTCTTTAAAATAGCCAATAAATACTATATGACCAATTAGTTCCATTGGAAGTTCATTAATCACAAGAAAATGTTAAAATATTTCATTGATAATATTCTTCTAGTAAAGTAGATACCTTACTGGTTTTTCAGAGGACGTTATAATTTAATCTTTGTGCTTTTTTTTTTTTTATCTCTTTGTGTTCCTGAAGTTGTATTTTGTGGGACCCTAGAGTGAGGCCAGCCTGATTGAATTGACCCTTCCCCCATAAAATGCTTCTTTTGAATTGCTTCTCCCTACTTATTAGCAGTTACCCCAACAGAAAATTAGCAACTCAGGAAAGCAGGCACCAACAGCTTTGTCAGCAAAAAATAAAAGGGATTATTCAGTGCTTTTCATTAAACACCTATCAGGAAGCACATATGTAAAAATTATCTCAGTATTAAAAAAACACTTAGATATATCTCTAAAAACAGGGGGAAAGGGTAATTGAAGCCATGGAGATAACACTGTACCCCCAGTGATATATATGACTGGAATTTTAAAAGATATAAACGAGTAAAACTGCAGGATGTAAAATGGCAGAGACAGGAGCGCATGTGGCCTGGGTTGGTATTGATTTATACCTACAGGTTTGAGATTAAGGGATAAACCAAGAAGATGGGGAAGGGAAGATTCTGAGCCTGGATGAGGCAGAATTCCAACTAACCTTTAAAGTCCAAGAGAAGAACTATTGGAACAAAACAGAGAGCCAGTTTTATTCCGATTGTCTTTAAGGAATATACTGAAATGCCAAACGCTTGTGCACAGAAACCTTTCATGACTTGTTAAACTATTAAATGCCATTTCCATTATAATTTGGCAGTCACATCTGACCTTTATCTCAGTTTTAAGTAGATCCCGTTTCCGTCCCAAGTCAGTAAATTTAAAATTCTTTTCCTTTAGTATTACTCATAATCTTGGCGTATGGAGGAGATCTGCACAGACCTGAGAAAATTCATTGCACCCTGGAAAAATCCTTGTTAATAAAGATCACAGTGGCTCTGGGTACATTTAGCATCTGCCGTTGCTTCCTCCCTAGTGCCACCCCCCACCCCTGTGGCTTGCCATTTTTGCTTCTTAGCTCTAACTTCTGTTATGTCCCGCATCTGGCTAGTCTAGAACCTTTGAGAAAGAATGTAGTGAAAGAGTGTCTTATTAGTCGCATTAACACTTAAGTTTTGAGTTTACTTCAGTCCAGATTAGAGAAGCCAAGAATGAGTGGTCTCTTCTTCTGAGTGATAGAAGATGGCCAGCTGTGCACGTCTCAGCCTGCGGAACCCTATGGAGAAAAGAAGAGTTGGGTAGCACAGGCCTGTGGAGACTCAGCCACAGACCCTGTGCTGAGCCACAGACCCTGGGGCATCTAGTCACTTCCCTATTGCACTGAGGTCTTCAGACAGAGGCCAGCACCCCTTATGATCAGGTCAGACAGCTTCACGTTAGCACTGACCTCAGATTCTCATGCTTTATGAGCCAGACATCACATGAAATAGAACAGAGACAGAAATGAGCGAGATGTGATTTGAGCCCCCAAAGCACCACCATGTAGTAAGGGAGAAGGATGAGAAAACAAACAGGAGAGTAAAGAGCAAGGGCAACAGACAGACGGGAGAGAGGGCAGAAAGGGCTTCCAGAAGGGCGAAAAGAGTGTGCTTTGAATAAGATTTTTGTTTCTGGAAAATTGTTTCCTCACATTTCTCTGAGGCATTTGCTAAATTAAACTTCTTTTTTACTTCCTGGGGTATGACCAGGTTAGGACACAAATCATAATATGGCAAAGACCACAAGTCTCAGATCTTAAAATGTTATATACTGTTGGAGTTTACTGTTCCCTTCCTCCCCATTTTCTAGCTGCAGTATGTGTGTGTATATATATATATATATATTTTTTTGTTTTTAATTAGTATATTATATGTAGTCCTTGGCCTGTTTGAATTTGCTTTTGAAAACAAGCTTTATTTGGAAGAGGTGTATGGGTGTTTTACAGTCCAGAACAAGATATCAGGCAACTTGCTGAAATTTATAACATGTTTCTGCTAAAGATTTTTTGTTATTTAAAATTGTCATGATTGTAAAAGTAATACATACCTTTCGTAGAAAATTTATGAATAGTAGAAAGCTACAAGGAAGAAAAAAGTCATAGTAGTAACTAACCACTATTCCCCCTCACTTCCCTGCTGATCCCAGTACAGGGTTTGCACCCTGAGGCTTTTCTTATGTTTTTATAACATACCTTACTTATCTGCCCTTCCATTTGGGGGCAGATATGTTTTCAAAATTTGGCTATTATAAATGATCTGTTGTACACAACTCTACAAAAATCATCACCTAAGTTTATATTCTTAAGAATCAATTCCTTGCAGTGTAATTACTATTACAAGTATGAACTGTGTTAATCTCTTTTATGTTCGTGCTCAACTACTTTCTATAAAGCTCATGCCAATTTTTATTTACATTACCAATACATGAAAGTGCTTGTAATGCCTTCAACCTCACCTTTATCTTCATTGAGTATTATGATTCTTAGTAGGAGAAACTAAGTATCTTTGGTCAGTTGGGGATATTATCTTGTTTAAACTTAAAATTCTTTTCAAGTGAGGTTGAATATTTGCAACATATTCATCCACTTATCTTCTGTAAATAATCCATTTACACCCTTTCCTCATTTTCCATTGGGGTTTTTCTCATTGATTTGGATAAGCTCTTTATCTATGAAGGATATCAATTTTTGTCATATTCCTTACATATAGTTTTTCCTGTTTGTTTTCTGCTTACGTAGTTATTTTTATACACCTATGAGTAAAACTGTTAATTCATTTTTCATTTTAAAAATTGCCTTTAAAATTAGAAAGCCCTTCTCTATTCTGTATTCAGATACTCAGTTTTATTTATTTTCTATTTCTTCTGGATTTGCACTTTTCACTCAGGTCTTTAATATAGCTATGATTTATTTTTGTAATGTAAAAGTAAGACTTGATTAGCTATCACATGCATAATTTTCTTCAGTTCATTTACTATTTTGTTAGTAGCAAAAAAAAAAATTATTCTGGAAAAATTGAAATTTTGTTAACAAACTTCTTCCCACGTTAAAGATGTTGAGTATGGATGTGGTTAGTCACTTTACCTCTCTGAGTTTCAGTTTTCTCAGCTGTTAAATTAGGTGATTAGAGATCAAAGATTTTTTTCTAGCTGGGAAATTTCTTTCTTGAAGACTCTCCCAAACTGCCAAATTCAACAACATCCATTCTTTTGAGTGTTGAACTTTTGGGGGGAAGATGTCACCATTTTATAATGGATACCAGTTGATTACTCAGGAAGCTTTGAGTAGATCTTTTTTTTTTTTTTTTAAACTGTGATTGAATATGCCTATCAATGCCAAAAATCATTCTGTTCTTTTATGTTCTAAAAATAATCCCGTAGATAGAACTTCTAAAAATTTACTCTCAGTGAAATGCTGTTGATATGGGACAGATGGTTGAACAAGCATATGCAGCTAGAAGTGTCTCTGTTATCAGGGTATTAAAGCCATATTTCAAGTCAAGTCATTAAATATTTGGAATTGCTTTTGTAAGTTCAGAATGTCCTGAGGAGGACAGAGCTCTGGAATTCCCAAATCTCGACAAATTGAAAACTCCATCTTTTGCCTCGAGCTCTTGGAATTACCAAGAATGTGGCCTAGTTATTGATACTGGCTAGGTTTCTTAACTAACTGCTACTCACAGCCTAGCTCCAAACCACTGTTTTTAAAAATGCAAATTTATATCTCCTACATGTCTATCTCTTACATGAAGAATTTACTCTTTGAGGACAGTTCCCATGTTTTATTTGAACTTATCCCCATTATCTAGCACTTGGCTTTCAGTCAACATTAGTGGAAATGGATCTGGTAGAGAAGGCAACTGTGCGTTATTTGAAATGTTTGTCAAGTTCCAGCACTCAAACCAACCCTGTAAAAATCCAGAGTTGTACCAGTCCAGGATTCCAGCTCATTGGAGATTTAAAGTTTTAAATTAAAAGTTTTCTACAATGGAAAATTAACTAAAAAATGACAAGCAGAAAAAGCAGGGAGGTTCATCACCAGTAGTCAACTTGTAACTGTAGACAAGTCTTTGGAAGAATTCATCCTTGGAAAAAAGTAGACACAAACTTTCAGACTTTAGTGAACCACAGTTTATGGAGCAAGGATCTTACCTGGGCAGGTTTGTATGTGAGGATTTTGACCTTCTTTGGCACCCCAAGTGCACATTAATATTCTTTTTCATCTGTATTTTCACTTAAATCCTTCCATTTCTTTTCAGTCCATCCTTCTTTTCCCTCCACACCTGTCCACCACCTCAGAAAAATATGGGGAGAGGTCTACTATACAACCAAATTTATCTTTGTCTTATTTTTACCTCCTGGTCTTTTGTTTGTTTGATTGTTTGCTTGCTTGCCTTTTAAATCATTTTAGTAATGTTTCATTGCATTTTAAATTCTCTTAACCTGTTTTAATGCCAACTTTCTGTAACCGTTCAGTGCACCAAGAGTGACACATTGTCTTACCTTTCTCCCCATCTGGTTTTCAACAGTGAAGTGAAGTTTCTGAGGTGGTTTCTGCAGAGTCTAAAGGCGTGCCTCTCCAAAACACCAAGGAATGTACAAAACATGAAAAAACATGAGTGTTTACTTAAGATGCTTTGTATCTCACTCCCAGTCCATGTGATCTAGCAGTTGCTATGGTAACTAGGAATTTTTCACTCCATAACTTGGATAAATACTGAGGCTGACCTTTTTATTACTGCTTTGCCTTCTCTGAAGTTACACATGCGTGTGTGTGCACACACGTCCTCGTGCACACACATGCAAACACATTTACATACACACGAAGGCATTCTTTGGTTTGAAGGCTTTCCATTTTTCAAGTGTATTACTTTATACTTTCTTTGCTTCCTTCTTAGGATTGAAGAATACTTCTGGGTCTGCTCAGAGTTAAGAACTAGCTTTTTCAAATAATTTCAGTTTATGAATTAGGTCTTCACTTAATCAGGAGGCATTATCAAACACAGCTGAGTTTCAGAGGAATTTGTGGGGGAGAAGCCAAAGCCATAGGAAACAGTCAGGGCTAGCTATTGAGTGCTGCTCTGAAAATTTATACCATCCTCTTGTTATTCAGATTTTAAACACTTGTATAAAACTGCTACCATGAATTATTCAACCCCCAAGTAACAAGTATATCCACAACTAAATTGTAGAAATTTTGTCCTAGTCATAATTTAGCATAGGTTTTTGTCCCATCTTTGGGCTGCTAGTGAACAAGTTGTCAATATTGATATTTTCCCTTTAGAATAACTTCACATCTCTCTCTCTCTCTCACACTCTCTCTCTCACTCAATCTCTCTCACTTATACACACACACAAACAAAGATTTGAGAAATCTTGAAAACTAGAATTTATTTCTGTATAATACTTATATTTGTCATTTCTATAAAACCTAGGAAGATATCAGATTTATTTATTTGCTCTTTTAATTTTAGTTAAAATATGTATTATATTTTGAGGGCCATCAAGATACAGCCATAATAAGAGGTGGAAATAAGTGCTGTTTCTAGCACTAAGTCATCTGAGTTTTGCAAATCCCAGAGTGACAGAGTCTGTTGCAAACATATTGTACCAAGTCTGCATGGATGTTCTGGGTTGATAGAGCTCACATGTTCCAAGTATTGACAGACACAAAGTTTTTCTCTAATGATCCTGGTCTTTGGCAAACTTTTCCCCTTTTCTTCTCCCACATGTTAGGAAAAGCTGAAGGATCTAATTTAGATTTTTTGAAGGCATTTTAATTTCTTCCAAATTACCTTCGAATAGGCCTCCGTCCAGTTGTGCAGTGTCCTCGGTTGCCCTTTGACCCAGGCTGCTTGATTCCGGGGAAGCCAAGTGCTGCTGGCGAGCCCTACCTAGTCTGCAGCATGCAGGTGGGCAGTGGCTCAGAAAGCCCTGGGATTTCCCTGCTTGGCCACCCTTCGCATATTCCCTTGGGCCTGCTAACCAGGACGAGTGATTGTCGCTCATGAATCTCCCAAAACCAAATAACCACCACATCTGGAACAGAGGAGCAGCAGCTCTGGCTGTCTCACCTCCAGTGACTATGGCTGACTTCATGCCTGGTGTTGCTGCTTGTGTTTTATCCTGTTTATGCTCCAGTCATGCTGGCGCTGAAGGACACTAGCTTCTCCCTTGAAGATAATCAGTAACCCCACCCAGAGACAAAGCTCCAAAGGCATGAAATAACTCTTGAATTTTTTTTTTTTTTTTTCCCATTAAAGTAAGAGTCAAAGACAACTGAACTTCCTTGTCTCCCTTCTTTTAGTTTTGGTCTCTAGGGGTATATGCTTCTTGGTGAGTGAGGCCTAGGGGTGAGGGGTGGAGAAAGTGCAGAGAGAAACAACTCTGCACTCCCGTGAATATGATCTGTTTCACCATCCCAGTCTTCCTCTCCACCAGGGCTTTGAACTTTCATTCCTCCAGGTTCAGCTAACTCTGTAATTACCTCCTGGGATGCCCTCTGCTTCTCCACATGCACCGTAGGGTGCAGTTCTCATTGCAACTGAAAAAAATTGATGTTATCTGTGTTTCTTTAAATTTGGATGATATTTATATATACATGTACATTAACAAAATTTAGCAAGGCACTGATACAAATCCAATTTTGTAATACTCTGGTGTTCATATGTTTAGATAGTGTGTAGTTATAAGATAGTTTGTATGTTTTTTTGTATCCATTTATTAAGGACTTTCTCTGTGTCCAGCTCTCAGCTGAGTCTATAAAGTAGGATTATCCCATGTCACAGGCAAGAAAACTGATGCTTGGAGAGATTGAACAGCTTGGTTAAGACCACCCAGCTAGATGTGGCAAGTCTAGGATTTGAACCCAGGCAGGTCTGTCCTTGCTTTGGTGGATATCAGTGTAATTTGATTTGGGCCATAAGTTCTATGAAGGGCTGTCATCATCTGAGTTTAATTTTTATACTATTAAGAATTGGTTATTACCCATGAAATAGAGAGAAATGAACCATACTCCTGGTATGGGGTTTAGTGGAAGGGAGTCTGCTAAGGCATGTGTGTTGTTAAATTAGATTTATTTAGTCATTGTGATTGAAAGGTAATTGGGGTGGGACTATGTTAGGCCTTTTGCTTACATTATCTTTTTTAGTGCCTAAAAATCCCCTGATAGGTATAATAGCCTAATATTTCAGGTGCTGCTTTGGGGTTTGGGGAGTATTTGTTTTCCCCCAGCAACACAGCTATTAGATAGTTGCCAGGATTTGGCTCTAGATAAGGCAAACCCTGTGATCCCTGTTCTCGCAGCACAGTTTGAGGCCTCTGGTGCAGCAATGAACCTAAAAGCCTTTATTTGAAGACAGGGCTCTCACTGCGTGAGAAGTGGCTCGAAGACCCACAGTCAGAATCAAGCTCTATTTCTGCTGCAGGAGAAGTTTGCCCATTACTCAGACTCTGTCTCAATCTGACCGTGGAGTGTTGGTGCCTATCCACAGGTGGTCTGGATCTTGACCATTTGTTCTGTGGGCTTCTAGCTAGAATTTCCTGTTTCTACCCTAGCCTACTCTCTGGACTTAGTTCCTCTACGGCTGAACCTCTGCCTCCCTGTCTTTACCAACCTCTCTGTCCTTGATCTAGGGCCATGTCGATTTATAATATCTGTCCACTTGTCCATCGTGCACCAGGCCATTCACTCATTTAACAGCTACTGTCCTGGATGATGGGATGGGGAAACAGAACTCAACAGACCAAGCCCCTGTCTGTGCTGAAGCTGCTGACGTCAGAGTGGAACTGGTCCTGTCAATTCTCTCTCTTCTCCCCTTCACTTCCAAATGTGGTTATCAACCAAGAACTTTTATTGTGAGACTGGAGGACTTGCTGGGAAAGATTTAATAAAATTTAAGCTTTTGTGGTGAAAACAATAACTCCTGTGATTGAAAACTACTCTCAAAGGTCACATGGGAAGTAAGTTGTGTGAAGCAAGCTGGAGGAGCTGAATTGCAGCACACTGATGTAGGTGCTAGATAAGGAAGAATGTTATTCCAATTTCTCCATGCTTTACTGTCTTAGGTTGAGTAGGAAATGCTAGCATACCTCACTGCAGAACAGTTAGATTTTTGAGTTGTTTTCCTGACAGCAGGAGATGGACTGTATGACCCATGTGGTGTAGTCTGAATCAATGGTGAGTTGACACAAGCTTCTCTGGAAACTAAGGAATGTGAAGTGCACTGGGTTTTCACTTGCATCCCCTCCTGCATTCTTGCCTCTGCCCTGTGCTTGTGGGCAGTGAGACCTGACCCCTGTGGACTATGTCACCCGGGCTCTCTTGCCCTCCAGCTCTGAATGGGACTTGGCCAGTGGGAGGCATCAGCAGAAGATCAGAGGGCAGAAGGAGAGAGAGGTCAGGGTATTTCTTCCCACCTCTGTCTAGCTTCCTCCTGCTGTTCTGGCAGTGACTGCAGCAACTCCTTGGTAGCCTCTCATTTATGGCTCCAGTTCCCAAAAGATCCAGTACTCACTCTTACCTTCCCTTGGCCCTTCTAGCCCAGGGGTAGTTAAGATCTCCCTCTTAGCTAGTTTACAGTTATCTCACCATTTTTGTCTAGATTCCTCAACCCTACCCTTACTTCTGTAAACACTCCCTTCATTAAACACTTTCAAAACCCTGCCTGAGTTTGCTTCCCTTTTCTGCCAGTTTCCAGAGTGATCCATCAAGCTAATACAGCATATTGAAATATACTTGTGATGAAAAGACATTGACTTTATATTTCAAGATATTACAGTCTGTCCCCATCTCTTCTGTTGTGCAATAAGTCTACTAGCTGCAGTTGGCCCAGGATCAAATTCCTAGGCTTGCTCTAGTTTTAGCCATCTTAGACAACTTGTTCTATACAATAATAATTCTTTGAGGCAATAAGATTTAATAAATACAGTTCTTCTCTAGCAGTCACGAAGAAGCTTTCTATCTGGTCATGTTTACTGGTTTTCTGTGGGAGTTTGTTCAAGTTCCATAATAAATTTGTGTTTGCTTTTATACCTGTGAAAGTCAGACTTTACCAAGATTTTATAAATTTGGGGATAATGAATCCTATTAGTCCCATTTAGGCTTTAATTTGAGTTATTAACCTTAATAGGTGGGGGATAAAAAAATATATAGAGAACAAATTATCACTATTTGAATACTCTCCTGCCAGAGTAGCCTGTACAAAGATGGGTTTGTAGGCCAGCACCTTGGCGGTCTGTCTGGTCAGTCTAAAAGGCTCACCTTGACATAAATCTGCTTACCTAAATTTTCTCTTTATCAGTTCTGTCTTGCCAGCAGTATTCTTTTAACCTTACTTGTTTATTTATTTCCCATGAGAAAAAAGAACCATGAGACACATCGTCAGCAAATTCTGTGAAGGTTGTTCTCAGACAAAATTCTTTTTGGCCACAGGAAATTTTTTTTTCAGATAAGTATTTCAGTTCTGCTGTACCCATATTTACAGTACAAGAATAGATGCGGGCACTGGTGGTTTGGTTTGCTAATCTGTGTGTGAATTTCCATAGTACAAGATGGGAAGAGATACCTAACTGCTAAATCATGTATCTTCTTCCTATTTAGGAAAGCCAGCACTTTGGGCTTCTGTGAGAAAAGTGGAATCAAGACAGGAATTTTGTAGCCTCTGAGTGTTGGAAAGGATACAGGGCCTGGCCCCCGCTCTCAGTCAGGAATCATCTGCACTTGCTCTGTGCTGTTGACAGACTGTGCCGCAGCTTGGGAAATGGCTTCCTCCACCTGTGTTGTTACTGTTGCCTTAAACTGAGCCACACTAGGCCTCTTTATCTTGCCACCCACTCGTGGAATGTCATCTTTCTAGAACATTGTCAGTGATTCCAGGGCTCCCTCTCCTACAAAGCTCAGAGCGTGGAAGGTTCAAACCTACTGCCATTCATGCTCCTGAGCTCTTCTTTCTTACACATTCCAGCTACCTGAACTGCACTTCCTAGGACGTGTTTGTCAGACCCCCTTGGGGCTCCTTGGTGCAGACTACTGTGTACTCCAGTCAGCAAACCCATATGTCACGGCTTATCTCTGCCCAGTTCTTTTATTCTTTTTGAGGTAAAATTCACATAACAGAAAATTAACCATCTTAAGGTGTGCAATTCAGGGTCTGCCTGGTTCTTGAGTCCCACCTTTACCCTAACCTGCACGTCTCTGTGGCCCCAAGTTTTATGGGCATAGGTACCCACAGACACTCAGTTTTCCTCTACAGCTAATCCCTGCTGTGTTTAACTCTGTTGCTGCCTTGGCCGTGCCTCAGTTCCTGTCAGCGCATCATTTTCCCCTTGCTGGGTCTTGAGTTCTGCCTCATCGGAGATGGTTGAGCCATGGTCCCAACACCACATTCAGCCCTTGTCAACCATTTTCTTCCTTTGGAATCCAATCCCTTGGATGGCTTTCCCAAACCAGACAGGCCATCTGGTACTAAAAGCTGGTTATCCTAGAAGTTTTGAGCCTCACCATGACCTAGGTACTTGTTGCCTGACCCATCAACAGATTGGACTGCTTTGGCTATCAGCACAAGGGTAAATCAAATCCTCTTTGATAGTTGTAACTGATAGTATAGGTATAGAGCACTGATCATTTTAGGAGACATCTGTGGTTTGGGTTAAGGGCTCTGGTTTTAAGCCTGTCTGGGTGTAGGCTCAGCCTCACCATACCCATGCTCTGCGATCTTCCTTGGTTAAGTTAATTTATCTTTCTGTGCTTCAGTCTCTACCTGCAAAATGGGGATTTTCGTAGTATTTACCTGATAGGATCATTGCAATGATTAGATAAGGTAATGGATATTCAACTCCTGGCTTTGCCTGCTATATGGTAACCCCTCAGTAAATGCTGGTTGTTGTTATAGGTTTATCTGTCTGGTCATAACTGCTTCCCCCTGTAAATATTGAGTATCTATGAAGTGTCAAGACCTAGCTAATTTTGGGGAATTCAAAGTGGAAGAAGATAGGGTGCTTGCCCACAGGTGAGATTATAGCTCAGGGGTAGAGAGAAAAGTGTGTCAGTAAGTGTTCCTCAGAGTACCAAGTCAGAAGGATGCATGTGGTGCTGTGAGGTCACAGAGAAGCACCAACCAAATCAGAGTGAGAACCAGGGGGCTTCCTGGAGGAGGTGATTCTTGACATAAACTTTGTGGGGTGAGTAAGAGTTAGGCCAAGATGGTTATGAGACGAAAGAAGGCAAAACAGGCTGTTGGCTATAAATGCCTTCGTATAAGTTAGCATCCTCAGTTACTTTGTTTATAAATTTAAGGGCAAACAGAATTTGTGCTACTTGTATGACTTTTTGAATGCTATGGCATCAACTAGGTGATTCTTAGCATTTTCCATCTGAAAGATCCCTGGTGCTGCCTGTTTCAGACAGGTTTGATTTTGGAGCAGTGGATCACATGAGGAGAGTTAAGGATCCTGGCTGAGACAGAATGGAGCAGGAAGGGGAGATTAGAGGCACAAAAGACACATTTTGCCCAGTTCACAGTTTAGCCTGCAGTTTGACTGGTTCATGCCCACCCCTTTTTTTTGTTTATGTCACAGACTGAGGGACAACACCCTTCAGTGATTGCCATCCTAGTACTGTGTTCGTTACCTGGCCTCTTACATGCTAGTTGCCTGGGAGCTTAGTTTGGTAGAACTCCAACAGATGGAATAAATAACTATAACACTCAAGTTCAAAATGCAGTTACATCACATGATAAACAGTGTTACAGAAAAGTGACCAAGTGAAGAAGGTAAAGAAAGCCTCAAAGTTAGGGTGACCTCTGAGCCAGGTGAGATGGAACCCTGCCGTTTAGAGATAATTCACCACTCACTTCCTATCTTGCTTGTTAATTTGCATGTTCAGTAAACCTTTATTAAGTGAATATCATGTGCCAGGCCCTGAGCTATGTGTTAAGAGAAATGGAAGGCACAGTCCATACCCTCAAGATGTCATCATTCAGCAAAGAAAAGAGAGAGCAGATAACTAGAGGTCCTCTAATCAGGGGATAGCAGTCATCACAGGGTTCCCTGGGCATTCCATCTGGGTAGAGGGGTTTATTAGCAGGAGACTTGTCAAAGAAGGCTCCTTAGATGAGGCGATAAATATGATTTCCCCCATATAGAATGATTTGTAACTTTTAGGGTTCATAGACTTCATTGACACAGAGAATGCTGGAGTCTGCCTAGAAAAGTGAGCTTACACATAAAAATCCTATATACCTTTCATAGAGTTCTCTGAGTCCCTAAAGCCCATCCATGAACCCCCAGTTAAGGACCTCATAAAAGTATGTGCTCATAGAGCAGCAGAGACATAAAGCAGGGCTCACAGAGCAGCAGAGACATAAAGCAGGGCTCATAGAGTAGCAGCCCTAGAGAATGACCGTGGCCGCTTTATGGGAATGCTTGGGAGAAGAATTTTTTTCATTATCAAGGAAAGTAGTTATGGCAGTTCTAACAGGCGTGAGAAGTTACTTTTTCTTAATAGTGCTGGTGATATGTGAAAACATAAATTCAGTCAGAAACTTATGTTGGGACAGTGCAAGTTAGAACCTGCTAAACCGTGAGCATCAACTCTTCACCTTACCACTTTTTAAAATTCAATTTTATTTATATTTATTTTTGTGAGGTTCAGTGTGTTGTTTCAGTACATGCATATCCTGCACAATGATTCACTTGGGGCAGATGGCGTAGTTTTGTCCCCATTAGTTCACCCCTCATCTTTCCCCCACTCTCCAGCCTCTGGTAACTGTTATTGTACTCTCTACTTTTTTTTTTTTTTTAAACACACAAAGATTAACATCCTTATTGCAAAAAGAACTCTTAAAAATAAATTAGAAAAATCTTAGCAGAAATTTGGTGAAGGACATGAGCAGATAAGTCATACAAGCCAAAGAAATACATGAGGTTAATAAGTACATTCTAGGATCTGGTTGCGGGCTGGGGCGGGGCTGGCCCTGGCCCCATCTCAGGATCCCAGGCATTGGCTGGCTCTGTTGCTGGCCTGGATGTACCTTACCTTTTAAAAATACAATATTTTTATGACTCTTTAGGTATTTTTGTCCTAAAAATAAGACCATCTTTCATGTGAATAAATGAAAGAAAAAATTACAAGTTTGATTTAGAAGTACAAAAGCGGATCATGATCATGGAAGTTCATCTAAAGTCAGTCGAAGGTACTGGTTTTATAATGCATTCAGAATTTACAGACAGGATAGCAGTGTAGCCAAAGAAAATAAATCAGAGCTACTCACCCAAAGAATGGAACAAAGATAAGAAAGAGAGAAAACTTGGAAGCCCTCCTGTGTTTTCCTACTCCTGATGAGATCTGCTGAGAAGGTCCTGGGATTCTGTGAGCAAACCGCTTTCCCTCTTATCACCCATCCTCCCCTACTTTCAGCTGAGGACCCCTACTTATTTTTATGCTTCCTCTTACCTTCCCGCTTATCCCAAACTCTATCCCCATAGGCAAAGCTATGGAGAATCCATCTGGCTGCTCGTTGGAGTTCCTTGTTCCTCTCACCATTCCTTCAAGAGAGTAAGGTCATGAACTGGCTTCTGCAGATTTGAGGGCTAAAGTGTGTGTTGGGGAGAGGGGGATTCTCACTGAAGGTGTGCAAACCAGGGCTGAGCAATGTGGGCATGAGTGAGCACAATGCCTACTGGGAACACCCCCCAAACCTGCATTTACCTCCCATGTCATTGTCGCACCCCCAAACCTGCATTTACCTCCCATGTCATTGTCGCACCAACCAAAGACCACCAGGAACACACTACAGGAGAACAAGTTGGGAGACCCTGCAGCATGCAGACCCATGGGGCAGCTCAGGAAGAGGGTGTTAGAGGAAGGGACTTACATGACTGGGTTTGTGTTAGGTGATTTTGGAGAGGGCTTAAGGAAGCAGGGCTTTGCACTGGATTAGATACTGTCAGGAAACGGCAGTAACTCTGTGACTGCACATCTTAATAAGTCTTATCTGCAGGGAGAGCAGCCTGGGGCAAAGCAGAGAGATGCAGCAGTCACTCATATTATCTGGGGTTTTTGCTGTTTTGTGGGCTGGACAATGTTCATGCTTTGTCTGTATTCAGATGTGATTACCGAGTGGCCATGTTTTTGTCTTGACCCATTGTGGTCACATAGTGGCCTTGTCTGGTGTCGATGTTTTGTGAAATCATTCATGCCCAACAGGAGAATGCCAGGGCCCAGCTGTGAGTGCCTGACCAGCTCAGGGATGTCAGGGGCCGCTGTTCTCTCTCTCACAGTCTTCACTGAGAATTGCTCTACTGCAGAGATTTCCTCCATGATCAAAGCCTGCACCCTCAGCTTGCACGGGGAGTTGTCCTCAGCCCTGTGGTTCCCAGTTCCTCAGCTGCTCCCTGGCTCACCCGCTTCCCCAGCCAGCCAGACGCCACGTGGTGATGAGCTGTTCTCATGGGGTGCCGACAGCCTCTGCTCCTTTACCTCTTGGCCAAACCCTCACCTGCGTGGGCCTCATCCTGCATGGTTCCCTTCTAAGGCATCCGTGAACTTCCCTAGAAGGTCATAAAACCATAAACATGTTTTCTAGCCCCAGCAGTCTGCAGGGCTGCCTAACAGTCCTTTTTCTCATAACTTGCTTATCCTGTTGCATCCTCTGAAGCCGCTTTTCCAATAATATCCTCTTAGGCCACCAGCTGCACCCCAAACCCTCCTTCCAGAAGACAGTCTCAGTTCCCACTCTCTTAAGAGGATAGGGGCTGTCTCGTAAGATCTTCCTCAACTTCTCTATTCCCTCCTTCACATCCTTGGCCACCTGGTCCTCCCAGGAAGGAGGAAACCTCTATCTTTTACAGTCAAACCTTCCCTTTGTGTTCCCCAACCCATCAGCTCCTCGGCCGCCTCACCTGTCTGCCGTCCCCAGCTGTGCAGCCCCTTCCACCTGGCTCCTTCCTCTTACGATGAAGTCCCAGGACTGCCCCCCCGCCTCTGCTCCCTCCGTCCCTGTTCACCCGCACTGGAACACTTCTCTTCCCGCTGCTTCCCCTCCCATGATCTCGTCTCCTGAGCGCCCAGCGGCAGGTGCGCTTCCCCAGGCTCTCCTGGCATGTGCTCTCCTGCTTCTCCTTGCTCATCCCACTTTGTTCCTCATGGTCTCTGCTGTGATAGGCCGCCCCCCTCAACCCCAACTCCAACTCTCTCCCTCTTCCCCTCACTGTTTTTTCGTCCTTTAATCCCCATATTCATAGTTCTCTCTTTCCTGCTCGCCTTTAACCGTCTCATCCACTGCCAAAACTTGAATAGTTCACAAATTTGTCTCTATCCTTGACCTTTGTCCAGAGGTCCAGTTCTTTATTTCTAAGTGCCTGCTAAGTGTCTGGAGCATGATGTCTTATCAGTACTAAAGCATCAACTGTGTGAAACCACATCTATCAGTCCCATCAGAACCAGTCCTCCCTATGTTCTCCCCTTTCAATGGCATCCCTATCTCTTGGTCGCTCCTAGTTATTCTTGACCATCAAATCCCATGGATTCTACTTTTGCAAAGTGTCTTGCATTTGACCACATCTTATGGTGCTCACCGAGTCATTCTTGCATTGTCACGGGGCCTCCTAGCTTGTCAGCGAAGAGCAGGGTCCTTGTCTTACTCATCTTTTCTTGTTACAGCACAGTGTCTTGCTCAAAGAGGCCCTCACTATTTGTGGAATGAATGTCTCCCATTTAAGTGTTTCAGTGCTTTTCTTGCATTTCATGGACTATTTGTCATTGAACATATTTTCCACTATTAGTTTTTTTAAATTTTTTATTCTTAACGAAGCAAGCACCAGAATAAGATTTCCTACCCAGAGCTATAGTACTTCAGCTTTTTCAGGAAGAGAAATTAGCTAAGGGTGCATGGGCCAGGAAGCATTTGTTTAACTTTCCTTCTTGAGAACCAGATATAATGCATAGGATTATTATGTTTTCATGGAAATTTTAAATAACTCACATCTCCCTTTATACAGCGATTTTTCTGCTTTTTCTCTTTATTTTTAACAGGTTTTCAAAATGGAAACTGTCATAATGACATAAGATGCTGCCGATAGTACATCAGTATGAGTCATCTCTTCCCCTGCCCAGCAGAGTGTGGCTGCTGTGTGCACAGCCATGTAATACATATTAGTTACACAGACATTAGAGAAGCCCTGCCTATCCATATGTATGTGCATGGTCCATAGAAGTTAATAGTACCATGTATCACGTGCACATAGAATGTAAAATGTACTTCCGAATGACAGCAGGCTCATATAAAATGAGTATTGGTGCAGGATTGGAGAGGAAACCTGGAAAAGATTTTTGTCTTTTTAAATAACAATTATATGTCTGTTTCTGTGTGTCTCGTATCCCAGACCCTCATCTGCTTTCTTTTTTTTTTTTTTTTTTGTCAATATATGCCCCTCTCTCCAGCCACCTTATTTCACTTCAGCCACATGGATAACAAAAGAACCCCTTTGGAGAAATGAAAGATAGCAATTACACATTGGTATTCATGTTACAGGAGTCCCGCTGCTATCCTTAGGGAGTTTAACAATGAATATCCAGCATTAATTGCCACAGTAACTGCACGCCTGACCTTGCTGAAATGTAATACATCAGTTTTACATAGTAAAATTATTTGCCACTGAAAAATTAAAAATGAATGATCGTAAAATTATATAGCTGTTTAGAATTACCAATATTTTTTGTTTTTAAGAAAATCCTGGAGGACTTAAATGACTAGGTTGCTACATTTTCTCAGGAATCAGGACACTAGGAGTTGAAATCAGAATTTTATTACTGATTTGGTTGGTAATTATGTCAAGATCAGTGCTTCCCTGTTCTTGGGAAAGGTGAATGAAATACATTGACATTCCTTATTCATCTGTAGAACTGATTAATAAGTAAGACACACATTGAATATGGTACTTTTTATCCCTTGGGGGCAGGAATACCTTTCTCTTTCATGTTTGTACCTAATTGTAGGTAGGATTTTCTGTCAGTAGCAGAAACATGCTAGACCCCTAGCACATTTCCCTTTTTTGAGAAGAGGCGACATCATTTTTATGGTGAAACCTACTTTCTGTCAACTTTCTTGCTTTAATCTTGTGCTCAAATCATCAGAAATCTATAAAGTGTATTTTCTTACAGGCATCTTACAGTTCTTTTTTCCCGGGCTACCTTATGCTTCCTGGGTGTTGCACACTGGGAGGATTTCACACTCAGTGCTCTGGAAGTGCTCATCACTCAAGCCAGAGCCCACACTGCTGGGTCAGCAGCAAGCATCCTCTGTGACAGAGCCACGTCAGCGGGCTGCGCTCGCTCTGGCTGTGGAAGCTGCGTGTGCAGAAATGAACGATGGTTCAGCCTTCTCTCCTGTTTGAAGGGGACTGAGGTGAAGAAAGTCAGTGCACTCACCCGTGACATCCGAATTTCAGCCCAGATGAGATTCTAACTGGAGATCCACTTTTACTTGTATTCTGGCAAAATTAGGTCCATGATAAATCTGAAGCCCATCTAAAGTCTGGAAAAAAAAAAAAAAATGAACTGAATGATTGAATGGGTAGTTTTTGCCCACCTTTCCAGAAAATAATAATTGTTCATTCTGTGAAATAGAACTAGATAAGGGGAGAGCAAAGGAGTTTCTAAACATTCTGTTTTTACCCTACTATCGATTTGAAGTTTTTATAATGTGTGTTCATGGATTTTATTTACGAAAAAATTAAGAAATTACCAACCTCAGAAATGAAGTAAGGTCGTGCTGTGAAGTAAATGAGCATGACATGTATCAACTACAACTACTGAATATGGCTTGCTCTTTGTTTTAGTGTTTAAATAATGTAAGCTTTATATGATTATCCAATGTTACTAAAGTGTTTAATAAATAGTAACCAGGTGAAAGAGTATGTAGTGGCATGGTGCAATTCGTATGTTGTGCTTTTTGAATATTTGAACTTTGTATTCCCTAATTCATATTGTTCAAGTGGTTTTAAAAATAAACTCTGAATCTCACCTCTACTTTTTTTTTTTAATTTCCTTTGAAATATTTGTCTTTTAGTGCTTTATGTTTCCATAGAACTTGAACCTGGATACTGTACTATCAGAGGCAGATTATTGATCAGATTCCTAATTTATTCTGAATCTTTAAAGAAACAATGCTGTAAAGCAGCTCTAGAAAATGCAGCTGTAGATAGCTCCTTTTTTCCCCCCTTTTTAATTTTCTCTCCCTTTTTCCTTCTCCCATCCATCACTCCCATCCACAATTAAAGCAAGATGATGAAGTGACAACTGTTCAGGTTAAGGAGCAAGACCAGAGCGTCCTGGTGCTGAAGAGAGTACAGTGCTGTGGCTCAGCCCCTGCTGCGGGGAGCTCAGAAAGCGACTGGAGGTGAGAGTTCCTGCTGCTGCAGCTACAGAGGCACACTCCCCTTTCCTCCTCCTTGCCTGCCTTCCCTGCTCTTGCTCCATCTCACTCTTGCTCTGCCTCCTCTCCCCTCCCTCCCTCTCTCTCTTTTCTCCGCCTCTCCAGCGTTCTAGCTGACTGCAGAGCTCTTAGCAGCCAGATGGACCCAGTTCCCAGTGAAACGAGAGGGATGGCAGGATCTCTTAGCATTTAGGGGATGCCTTTGTTAGTAACCCTTCACAATGGGCAGCTCCCGGCTGAGGGTCTTTGACTCTCATCTAGAGAGGAAAGATTCTGCCACCGTGCTCTCAGACCGAGAGCTGCCCTTGCCTACCTTCGATGTGCCTTATTTCAAATACATTGACGAGGAGGATGAGGACGATGAATGGAGCAGCCGCTCGCAGTCTTCCACCGAGGATGACTCAGTGGACTCTCTGCTCTCTGACAGATACGTGGTGGTGTCTGGGACCCCTGAGAAGATTTTGGAGCACCTTTTGAATGACTTGCACCTGGAAGAAGTCCAGGACAAAGAAACAGGTAAGGCGCAGGGTGTCTCCTGCTTCCAGACTCACAGCTGCAGATGCCCTTGTCAGCATCTTTAGGGGCAGGGCTCCCACTGTGAGTGGAAACCAGGGTGGGGTGAAAGAGCATGTGCTTTGTGTGCCTCCCCTTTGCCTTGTGCTGTTTGTTTACATCCAGTAAATGGACACATGTGGATCCCAAGCAGCTGCCTGGGAAGTAGCTGTACAAAGAAAATGATATGAAGGCAGATGTTCTTGTTTCTTGGGCAATTTTTACCAAATCTCACCTACATGCAGTTGGCAAGAGGCCAACATTCAATAGCCTATGTTCAATGGAAAGAAATACAAGGGGAGGCAGGTTTGTGGGCATTCACCTGGCATGTAAGAAGTGCTGAGCTGGGAGGAGTAGCTTCCCTGCCAAAATGTCAACAATTAATGCAACTACTCAGCAGCTACATGCTTAGCAGAAACTTTTGCATTTCTCCAAGTGGTTTACAAACTGCCCGCTCAGAGCAAGCCCCAGGGGTGCAGAATATGATGCTCGTAGCTTTTCAGAGCCATGGAAGCCTTATTGATCCCATTTCTTGTCTTTTTTATTTAATCTCAGGACAAAATACCCATTTAGCTTTTTTATCCATGCACTTTTGGAAACACTGCTATTCCATTTACAAAATGACATACTCATAACTTCCTTTATCACAGAAGGGAGAGTGCTTGCTTCTCTTAACCAGATTTTGTAATTTGTTCCAGCCTGGAGCATTTATTCCAGTGAATAGACCCTTGGCTGTAGCCTGAATTTTGCAATTTGATCCCCTGACTGAAGTGAACTTTTTGCTGCTACCATAGCACCTGTGATACCTGCAGTTTGCAATATATTGACTGTATCAAGAAAAGGCAGTTGTAGGTTGTATTAGTGCAAAGAAACTCCTTTGGTTTTTTACCATGCAGGAGAGATTGTGAATGACAGCTCAGGTGAAAACAAGAGTTTCCTTGTGTCCCAGTAGTTTTGCATGAACATAGTGATGTCTGGGTCTATATTGCATTGTAAAGGACAAATAAGAGAAACAAGGATGTGTGAAAAATGTGAACAGGTTAAAAAAAAAAAAAAAAAGCAAAAGTAACAACAAAATGACCCCACATGTATCCTACAGCAATATTATCGTGTGATCTCAAAATTCAAATAAATACCTTATTTTGCATATGTCTGAGGAAAAAAAAAATCAATAGTTCTCATGTCTACACACAAAAAAGCTAAAAAAAAACTCCTATTTTCATGGCATTTGCTGGGTTGTTTTTGTAAGTCTATAGATTAATAATATTTTGTGCATTTGAGTATTATTCCCATGTTGTGCTTCATCAGATATAATCATCAGGGAACTGAGTATAATTTTCCATGCACTGATTACCAGACTGCTTTACACAGGTGGTTTGGACTAGAATATGGGGGTACTTCAAAAAGTTCATGGAAAGATTCATAGTATCTTTCAATTCTGTTTTTCCACAAACTTTTTGAAGCTCCCTCATGTGACCCGGATACGAAGTCTTATATTGTAGAACAGAATTGTGGTGTTATCAAAAAGAAGAAAACATTCAGACTGGCCGGTTAGCTCAGGTAGTTAGAGCATGGTGTTAAGGTCAAGGGTGCCAATCCCTAAACGGGTCAGCCCCTGCCACCCCCCCAAAAAGAAAAGCATTCAATCTCTCCAGTCTCTTACCTCATTTAAAGCATGCTTTCCACTAAATAACTTGCATGTACTAATGTACTTCAAAAAGTTCGTGGAAAATAGAATTGAAAGATAGTACAAATCTTTTTTTCCACAAACTTTTAAAAGTAGCCTTGTATTAATAAGCATAGAAATTATTAAAGCCTAGTAAGGCCTAGCTGGATTTCTTTTTTCTTTCTTTCTAATTGTCATTGTTTGTACACTTTTTTTGTTTGTTTGTTTGTTTTAGAAAAGCGGCTCAGGTACTCACTAAAAAGTTCTCACTACTTAATGCTGGCATGACAAATCACCCTTATCACTGTTACTTAAGCCAGGAGTTGCCTCCTATTGAGAAATGGAAATGTGCATGGCCATAAAAATGTGCACTTTTATTCCAGCTTTCTTCTCAATTATTCTAACCCTGGGATCAAAGATGTCACTTTGGCCACATACTCACAAAGCAAAGAGGACCAGGACTCAGTGGCTTAACCCTGTAGCACCAACCTAAGCAGGGTAGGAAGGGGCCAGTTGTAGTCAGCCTCACCTGACTCTTGCTCATTTCCTCAGAGTTTGAGGGGAGGACACATGAGAAACTTCAGAGTTTTGCAGACATTTGAAGGAATAAAATGGTAACTTTTCCTTCCATCAAAGGAAACTTTTATGAAAATGAAAAAGTCAACTTTGGAGAGAATGACTGTGAATAAAAGGGTACTTTAAGTTCATGGAAAATAGAATTAAAAGATGATACAAATCTTTCTGTAAACTTTTTGAAGTTCCCTCATATAATAGGGACCCCTAAGTGGAAGTCACATGTAACTCTTCAGAACTTCAAGTATAGCACTTGGAATAAACACAACAGAAAAGCCACATTGTGGTTTTTGTTGATAACATTAGAAGAAACATAATATATATAAAATAAAATAAATTTTGTGTGCAAATTGAAGAAAAGTGGTTATTAATAGTTTGAATACTAAGTGAGTCAGATACTAAAAGTGATTGACGCTCCTTGTCATTGACAGAACTGAATTCTAGCTCTTCACCTTGGCCAGGCTGGTGACCCTCATTATCAAAGACTTGTGTGTGCAAGAGCCTAATAGAGCTGCATAAACCATATGGAAGACAGATGGAGGAAAATAAAGGGCTGCAATAAAAGTATACAGCAGCATTTTTATGCTCTTGAGCACCCCTTTTAGGGAGATGGAGCCATATGGGGCAGGGTGGAGCCATATGGTGGCCCTCCACATGGCCCTGGTGGCAGTGAGGAGGAAAGTGTACATAGGAGGAAATAAATGCTCCTGGAGGCTGGATTAACCTGTTCTGGATTCTTATGTTCCTACGTTCCCGTACCCACCAGAGGCTGGGGAAGATAACCGAGCAGGAGATGGTAGTAATTTCTCATCTCTTTCCCACAAAAGCTACTTAGTTGAGAAAATGTAGGTGCAGGGCCCCACAGAGGAGGCCTTCTATATTCCTGTAGGATAATCAACAGAAGTGATTACTAATTGATGTTAGCATGCAAGTGGAAAATGTTTACTGAATTGAATGGAATAGGAAGGAAAATGCCAGGGCTATTGAGGTAAGGCATTTCTGTTGGTACTTGAATCAAGAATGGAATAGAAAACAGCCATACAATATCACCAAATCAAGCTGAGTTTTAAATGCAAAAATAATTTAGAGATACCTAAAAGCATCTAATGTTTTTCCTAAATGATTTGATCCATACACATCTACCATATGTATTTTCATAATCCCATAGGTGCATACCATATTTTCATAATCTCTAGGTGCATACCTTTCCTCCTGGGAGTACCAGGCAAAAAGAGTCATCCAGTGGTGTCTGTGGAATGAAAGAACACATGAATGAATGAGTAAATTTTCAAATACAGAAGATGAATGGGAAATACTGACAAGAAACAAGTAAACCAACCAAGTACTTGGATCTTCCTCTGTAGCCAGCTTTGAAATCTTCATTAATCTATGATAATCTCCCTTTTGTTTGCCGATTAGCAATAACGCTCCCAAACCAGCAGCGATGAAATTCGTTGTAATCTAAATTTTTCAGCATTTCTTCCTTTGTCCCTTAATTCTTCATTGTATAAAATGGAAAAGCTATTTGAGTTTGGTAACTGGTTATTTATTTGTGAACTCAGAAAGTGATCGAAGCTGTTTTCAAAGATTTCCTTTTCTTTCGAGGTTCAGGTTCTGACTTGAAAATTTTTGAAATGTTAGAGAAAATCAAGCAGTTTCTGCAGCTCTATTTTTCATCTTTCCAGAAATAGGGCAGACATCATTGGGCATTCCCAGTCTGGGAGAATTATAAGGAAGGCAAGAAAAAAACAAGGAGTTGTGAGCGGAAGGGTTGGGGGGGTGGAGGAGCCAGTCTGGACCCCACCAGCCCTGCTCTGTTGTGGTTTGCAGTGTTTACCGCTCCTGTACAGCCTATCCCTGGATAGGATAAAGTATGTTTTGCTTAGAGATGCTGCTATTGGGCATAATGACTTCTGTTTCAAAGCAGGGGGAAAACTGTGTATCAGATGGATTAGATAGAGAAAAACCTTCTTATGGATTTTTCTTTCTGAATCTGCATTATGATGGATTACCTTGGGGAAAACACAGGAAGAAATACATTATTTCACATTTCCTTATTCTTAGTTCATTTTTTCAAAGAAAATGCATCTATGATTACAGGTCTTCAAGAAAAATAAGCAAACAGAATAGGATAGTAGGAATAGGTAAAGCCTACCAGCTGATTCTCATTAGGCCTGACCCGATTTCTTTAAGGTGTGGCTGCTTTTTTTTTTTTTTTTTTTGACTTCATGAGGTTATCATTCAGTTTATTCTATTAATATGCATTGGTGTGGAAATGTCTATGCAGCCTGTCTTGATTATTTCATGGATGCCTCAGTATCAGTGGTTTGCTTTTAGCAGCACATCAGTAAGTTGAGCTCGTGACTGAGGAATTGAGTCCCTTACTGTTCTCAAGAGGCAACAACCTCTGTGAAAGTGCCTGCTTTATATTACAGATGTGTCTCACTCAGTTGAGAGTCCAGAAGTTCTTGATGGTCAGTTTAGTGGCTTTTTTTTAGATCATTGCAATGACAAAACTTTGAGTAAAGCTAAGACAAGGCACCTCCTTTTTCTCTTAACATTTTTATCTTCTACTTTGCGAGCACCAGTCTCATAATAAGCGGTTGGTACATGATTTTTGTGGAGGAAAATTAGGAATGCTCTTCTTCTTATCACTGGAAAGATAGAAGAAGGCAGTTTAGGTGAACTGCTTTCTTGCTTACTTTGTCTTTTAGGATTTCTGGAACAATGCTGGGTACTGTTCCAAGCTTCTCCCGGGTTGCCAGACTGTAATGCCAGATCTTCTCCCTGTAGCAGCATGGCCTTTGAAGGACTAAAACTTTTTGAGAGTAGATAGAGAAATTTCTAGATGGTGGTAAGTCTGTCCATGATTTTGTACAATTGATAGGCACATGGAATGATCTTGTATTTATATCTTTTTGTTTCTGTAATGTCATATAACAAATAGACTAGTGTAGCTTATCTGTGGGTGCACATTAGCAGCACCTGGAGCACTTTTAAAAACATATCAGTGCCCAGAGATTCTGATTCAATTGGCCTGAATTGAGGCCTAGGCCTATGGGCTTTAAAAGCTCCCCAGGTGATGCTAATATGTAGCTGGGTTTGAAAGCCTCTTAAATAGAACAGTGGCTTTGTCTCATTTCCATTTTTTAAAAGGCCTATTTCAGGTTTCTGATATTTATAAATACACATTTGCCTCTAAGAGTTAGGGGATCGTTCCCCCTTCTCCTTCCCTCTCCAGGGCTGTACGTCCAGTCTCATGTCTATTGGTCCCTGCCCTAGAGCCTCTGGAACCTAAGAAGTTCATAATTCACAAACCTGCACTGCCCGTTCATCCGATGAAGTGGTTTTTGAATAAAAAGGACACAGTTAGAGAGGACAGAGGTACAGGACACACAACTGTTTGGTTTCTCAAGTCTTGGAATTCGGAGGTGATGATACAGTAAACAAAACCCATTTGGATTTTTGTAAGGATTCTGTCACACTACAAAAATCTCTGGGTGGTCCTTAGGTCTCGCAGCCAAGAATGCTTAGTTCTGTAGTAAATAATATTTTAAGGAAGGAGAAAATGCACATAGCAGAGTAGAAAGAGTATTAAACTGAGATTCTAAAGCCTTGAATCCTAGGTCTGGGCTCCCTTAATAAACCAGCCTAAGACCTGAGCATGATCTCTGAAGTGTCTCTCATCACTAAAACTCTTTGATTCAAAGGGATCTGTATTCTCTTTCCTTTCAAAGTATGTCACAGAACCATCAATTCTAGATTGGAGGGAGACCTGCAAGATGCTGAAAGCACCATCACTTAGCTATCGCACAGGGGCTTGGGGAATTTGGTCTGACTTCATGTTGCTTCACACTACTGCTGCATTTCTTTAGCCCCATAGAGCAGTTAGGACGTTGGTGGGATATTAAGCTTTGAATCCAAGACTCAGTGGTCATGCCTGGTGATGATTTAAGTATGTTTTTATATAACCTTGTCCAGTGGGAAACTTTAAGTTCCTTTGAGAAATTATGCTATAACATTTTCAAAGAATAGCTTTGATTTATCACCTGCTAGTAAAATCTATTTGCAGATTTTTATTACCAGGCCATTTTGGGATATTCAGAAACAGTCTGTTGCTGGAGAAAAGCAGCAGTTTTCCCTCAGTGATGAAATATATACTACATCCCATCTCTTATATGAACATTAACTATTTCCATGTAATTCCTTAACTTTTAACTTTACATATTGCTTCTGTAAAAAGTGTAACAGTGCATTTTTAATTATTCAGTTTCTATATGCACCCGAATGAATATCTTAGAAAAATTTAATTCATTCATTCTATCTGTACATATCTTTAACCGCCTCCTGTGTAGACATTGTTCTAAATGCCAGGGATACAGCTGAAAACAAAATAGACAAACTCCTTACCTTCATGAGGCTTATATTCTATTGGAGAGAATCAGGCAATAAACAAAATAAATAGGAAAATATTGTATATGAAATAATGGGTGTATCATTGCAGGCACAAGTTTAGGATAATTATAGCCATTTGTCTTTAAAAATAAAAAGCTGGAGGATATTTTAATGTATTTAAAGTATTTTAAGAATTAACATCAATCTTCTGGTCATATTGAACAAAGTTTAGAACCAAAAGAAATAGATTTAATTGAAATAAAAGAAATAACATAAAATAAATAAAAGGAAATTTGAACCTAGTATAGGTATACCTAGTGGTAAATAGGAGCTCATAGCTACTGTTAAAGCCATAGAATCTACATGCTTGGAAATTTTTTGATAAGGATATTAGCCTTTTACCATCTTAAATTGTGAACATAGCTTTTTCTAAGACAAATAACTAGACTAGGTTGCCACTTGAGGTCTTTTTCAGCATTATGAGACTGTCACTTTTAAATATTAGGTTAATTTTGTTTGCATACATGCTAACAAGAACAACAACAACAACAAATCACTGAAAGACTGAATTCATTAGTGCAAACTCCAGCTGCCCTGGGTGTGCCTCAGATGCAGATGAAGAGCACCACAGTTCAGTAAGGGCTTGTTTTCCCTGATAAACAAGCAGAGACTTGAAACAGCTATCCACAGTGACAGTAAACGTCCCCAAAATGGTGTGAAGAGAGAAGTAGGAATAAAAGTGCTCACATTAGAATATGGTTTCTGGTCTGCTCTGTAATGTTTGTTCTGTGGTTTTTGTTTGTTTTGGTTTGGTTTGGTTCTCTGGCAGTTCCCTTAGCTTCTCTCCTAATTATTAATACGGAGAATAGAATGTATTTGCTATCCATAATTGAAGCATTTGGAGAGTTTATAAATTAATGTTGACAAAGTAATGAGATAATTAGAATTGTGTAGCAATTTTCTTCTCAGTTGCCTCATTTATAAAAAAGAGGCCTTAGACCCCATAACGTTTGAGGCCCCTTCCAAATCTGAGAGCCAGGGTTCAATGACTCAAGACGCTGGTTCATTTATCCAGACCTCATCCCATTAGATGGATCCTCGTGGAGGACAATTATCCCCGTTTAATGGACATAGAAGCTGCAGTAGAGAAGTAAATCAGATTGCTTCAGGAATTGAGTGAACATTTGAATCTGGAAATGAACCCAGATATATTCCTAGCTTTATCTCAAAGGTCGTTTTTGTTAGAGACTGGAATCATAGATGAAAGGCATAATTGAAGTAAAAATCTACCGTTCAGCTCAAGCTGTAAACTCTAAATCAGGTGCTTCAGCACCCACTTAAGAGCCATCTAATCTCCAGCACAAAGACCTGCTTCTTGGCTTGCAGCTGTGAAGAGGATGGCCACTGGGTGAGCTAACTGCTTCGGAAAGGTTAAAGAAAGAGGTGGTGGGAGGCAGGGTACCAGTTCCAGCTGACGCTCTATCAGACCACCCAAATGAGAAGTGATTAAAAAATCAGATTTTGACTGTGGATTTCATTTGAGGTGTTTGAGGTGTTCATCTTCTGGGTTAATCTATTCACTCTACCTTTGAACATGCAATATTATTATGTATGATAACAAGGGAATTGATGCTTTTACACTGCCAATAGATTGTGGGTTAATTAATACCCTTGCTGGTAATGAAGCAAGGTGAAATGAAGTGAGATGGAGCTGAAGCATAAGATCATTAATGTACACTGATTAATAATGGAAATGTGGAAGTTTTCATTACAGTATAACTAATGGGCAAAGGAAGATGTTTAAAGGATAAGAATAGTCATGTAATTAAAGTAGTAGGAGTATAGCATAACTTTCAGGGAAACAATCCCTGTTTAGAATGAGAATGGGTCATTGGAAAACATGTTTTTAAATCACATCATTTTCATGTTTACTTCCCATCTGAGCTATAGTTTACAAGCTGAATTTTAATTTCAGTGTTACAAATGGTCTCAGCATGAAAGGTAATAAAAGTGTCAGTTTTCCAATGAGATTAAAGTTTTCGGAGAAACATAGAATAGTTTATTCAGTGATTACCCAATGTTTATAGTGAACTGTGTGAAGAGATGAACTATTTTATTAAACTTTTAATTTTATGGATATCTTTCAGGGCTGGCTGATAGCTCAGTTGGGTAGAGCGTGGGGCTGATAACACCAAGGTGAAGGGTTCAGATCCCATACCAGCCAGCTGCCAAACATACATAAATACGAAAATATGATTGTCTTTCAGTTTCCACCCTTGTTTATTCTGTGCCCATGGTTATAATTTACTGTAATGTGTATATATGGGTGTGTGCATATTTATTTAAGTAGAAAATAAAACATTGGGTAATTAAAGCTGTAATGTTAAAGGGAAATTATAATTGGCTTACTAGGTGTGTTTTTTGCCATAAAAAGGTGACCACTTTACAGTAGTTTGTGAAGGGAAAGCTCAAGTGTAAGTCTGGAGCACACTGGAAACAAATATTGTAGCGCTAGGGGAAATTAATTTCAAGAGTATCTGGAGATAGTGAGTGGAAAATGGAGTACATAAGGGAAAAGAATTGCCTTAGAAATGAGATCTTTATCTTCCCAACTATAAGGATTGTGAAAAACTTGGGCATCTCAACGAAAGTTTATGGCGTTTCTTCTTTACATACTTTGAAGGAAAATATCAGCCACTTTTTGAGGGGTTAGAGTGAAGTCCTTGTCCTAGATGCTGAAGATGAGATAGTCTTTGAAAGTTTGCTTCCCACTGTGTTCTAAATGATATATACAAATAACTGCTTATTTCTATAAGGTCAGTCCCAGTGGTGACCTTAACCTCTCAACCCTGCTTCCCTGTCTAATTTGCAGCCACTATGGAAGATGGAGAAATGAATGGACTTTCTCCTTTATTCACATTTGCACATTTTATGTGCTTTATTTGCTTTATTTATATTTTATTTGCTTCACCTGAAATGCTTTCTTTTCACCTCAGATGCCCTACTTGATACTTACCTTTTAGACTTCCGTAGGGAAACTTAGTTATTTCTTTCTTCATAGTTCATTACATTTCTAATTTTCTAGAATGGCTAGAGAATAAATTATTACAAATAAAATATTCTGGAATACTGAGAGTTGCCATAAGTAAGTACATGAATTGTTAATTTTCAAACAATCAAAATATATTAGCTGGCAGTTTGGCTCAGTTGGTAGAGCATGATGCTGACAACACAAAGGTCAAGGGTATGATTATTCAGCTGCCAAAAAAAAAGAAGACATTTGTGGGCTGGCCAGTCAGCTCAGTTGGTTAGAGTGTGGTGTTACAACACCAGGGTCAAGGGTTCAGATCCCTGTACTGGCCAGCTACCCCCTCCCCCCCCCAAATATATGTATACATATATATATGATTACAATCTATTTCAAATACAAAATCGAATAGCCCTGTCCAATAAGTCACATAGTAGAATTATGAGGTCCTAATAATTGTCTTCAGTTTTATTATATGAATAAGATATTGGCTTAAATCTATATAGTTTGACATAGGACAAAGATTGCTTTTGAAACACAAATCTCAGTAAGACTCGTTATTTTTTTCTCATAAAAATAAACTTGAGACAGATAACAGCTTGTTTAATTTTCTCTTTATATTCTGTCTCCTTAATATCTACCCTTCAAGGATAAAGTTTGCCTCTGTTTCTTTTCTGCTATAGTTCTTTGGAAAAATAATCTCTACAGCACAGTTTCTCAGTTTAGTGCTAACTAGAGTTTTGTTCTTTTAAAAGGAAAATTCTGTTCTCAAATTTCAGAATTTTTAAAACAACCGTATTTTCTCAATATGTTTTGGGTCTATTGGCATAGTTAACGTTGTACTTTAGTAGAAACACGTGATTTTATCAGTGTCCAGCTGTATTTCCAGAAACTTGTTTAAATGTGTGATGTAAATCAGGCATTTCTAGAGGAGCAAATTGAAAGGAACAACAGATACTAAAATTCATGGAGACAATATATTGTGTCAATGACAATTTTGACAACCTAGTAATTTTAGCAAAATGATAGTTTTGTTCTAATATCAGCAACTGAAATTACTTGAATCTGTTTAAGACAATGTCAAAGGTTGTAAAAACTGTCTCTCCCCATGTTTCTCTGTCCATCTCAGAGATCTTGTGTCATCTCCCGAGACGGTTGATGGATGTAAAGTGAGATCATCAGATGTCCTCCTCTGAATTTTAAAATGCTTGAGACATCCTCCTCAAGTAAAGTTTAACATCCTGTCAGCAAACAGGGCAAAAAGTGTGTTTTTGAGTAAGAGTGTGTACTTCAGAGAGTCTTGTAAGTGTGGGGAAGGAATGTTAGCGGATGGCAATTTGTTGATTATAATCACTGCATGTTAATCTCTCCCAGAGTGTTTCAATCAAATTATTGTCTCACTTAAAGGGTGTCATGTCACAGAATTGTTGTAACTGACACACACGTGTCTAAAACGGACAGTCTTTGTGTAGGAGAAATTTTTCCCTTTAATGTATCCATGATTGAGCATTTCCTCATTTCTCTTTGCAGTCTCTCTCTCTATAACCTTCCCCTCCCATTTCCCATTATTCTCATTTTTCTGCCCTGGGGCTTCCTTGCTCTGTAATTGAACCTATTCTTTTCTTGCTCTGCAATTGAACCCATTCTTTTCTTTCTGTTAGCAGCTCTTTGCCTTCTTTTTAAGGCTGCTTCTTGGCCAGCAGTCCTTCCCTCAACTCTCAGAAATAAATATGAAATTAGACAGAATTGTTAAATATGCGTGAACAGAAAGTATAGAAAACTCAACCAAAAACACATTCCAAAATATGTCATAATCTAAATAATGATAAATAATCATTTTCGGGTATATTCTGTAGCCTTTTCCGCTTCAGACTTGGTGGTCTTGTCTATACTAGGCATATAGGATACTTGGCGAATCTTCTAACTTTGAAGTCTTTTAATCCTTTAAATGAGATTAACTTAGTGTGAGCATGAAGAGTACAAATTAAAATTGCCCATTGCATAACTGGTTGGATGTTTCTCAGTCTAAAGTAAACATAGTTTTAAGTGAATGAGTGTATGAGCTTCTGCTATTTCCCTTATTCTAATATCTCTTTCAGTGTGCTTTAAGTATATCTGTTAGGAACGCAGAGAGATTTAGGCAAGTTAGGGTTTTTTCCCCTAATTTTTCTTCCTGTGTTGGTTGATATCACATATTTTGCTTTTATGCAGCAGGCTTATAGCGATCTTAACTCTTGTGCTATGTCATGTGCTTTATTAAGGAGGAAAAAAAAAAGAGCAGGATGATCTTTTTATCCTAATTTTGGATCTTTTCCCCAGAGTTGTTATAAAATATGACCTCTCATGTCATGTTTTAGAGAGGTCATATTTTATGACCTCTCATGTCCTGGTTCAGCTTGATTTAAATTTGAAGGCATTGCAAGCCATTTTCATGTACTGGAAGCATTTTGCAGAACAGTTTTAGTAAACTCAAGTTCTGCCAATATCGATTGGCAGGGTGTGCACATCTCAGAATTATTATGACAGTTTACACTATTTGAGAGTCTCCTAGGGAGGATGTTTGTTCTTTCAAAAAAAAAAAAAACAAAAAGGCAAGGCAATGTGCTCATCAGCATGTTCTAAAAACTCACAGTAATAAGATCAATCAGGATAAATTCACAATACTTATTACTCTTTAAATATACTTTTCCTACTTTTGATAATTGGGAAGCTTGAGAACCAGGTCATATTATTGATCATGTGCTTGAGCTTCTGAAAATTTTCACTGTAATGCATTATTTGTGATTAGACATGGCTGTATATAAGAGAAAAACTCTAACTGCGATTTAAACATGTGAACATGTATTTCTCTCTCACATGAAAATAAATATGGAGAAATGCAGTCTAGAGATGGTAAGGCCACTCTGACATCAGTCAGTACTGAGATTCTTTCCAGCTCTTTGCTCCAATATCCCTAGAGTCTGCCCTTCACCTCATAGGCCCATGTTGATACTAGCATGTCTGTCCAGGCAGCAGGATGGAGGAAGTCATGCAGGGCACACCTGCCCATCACACATGGCTTCTGCTTTTATCTTGGGACCAAGACTTAGTCTTGTGGTCATATCTAGCTGCAAGTGAAGCTGGAAAATGTAATGTTTTGTTTTTATTTTAAAATGTCTGAGGAGCAATATGCCCAGAAAAAAATCCAAGTTTGATTCCTAAAGAATGGGAAAATGGCATGTAATTTTATAAGTAAAAGCTTATGAGAGCTTGTTTTAATACTGTAGACCCAAGGCCATAATTATATATTTGTTTCTTCAAAGAAGTATAAACATACCATGATTTAAAGCATTGTATAATTTTTTTTTTAAAGCCTATAAAGTTTTTTGAATTAGGTCTTATATTCTCCTCAACAATTGAATATTTAGAATAATCTCATCTGTTCTTAGCATGCAAAGTTTACTTAGCTTTAAGTACCTTTCTCATGTCTGATTTTGAGCTATAGAATTCATGTTTGAGAATTCTACATTATTCACTCCAAAATTCTTCCTAGGAGTTGTTAGAAATATTTTTCATAAAAGAAATTAAACATATACTAAGAAATACTTTATATATTACAGATTGGAAGAAGTGAGTTTTTTCTAAACAAGGGCATAAATTAAATTTGTTCTTATAAGAATAGTTTATAGTATAAATTGTATATAATATTATGGTGATGTAATAAGAAATACATATTTGATCTCTGCCCCTGGTTGCTAGTACAGAGCTCTTAAAACCCATGTAATTTCCTGAGTGATAGGAGCATCTTTTGTTTTTTGTTTTTTGGGTTTTTTGGCAGCTGGCTGGTAAGGAAGAATCTTTTGTTTTAATATTTGGTCTTAGTGCCTGGTTCCTAACACAAGAGCTTCTATGACCCTTGGAATCTCCAGAGTGATAAGAGTATCTTTTTGTATGCTAATATGATTGTGGATGGCTGGGGTCTCTAGATAGCTTCAGGATAGGAGCTGGTGGCCAGAAAGACTGAGGCTTGACTAGATGAATGGAACTTTCAGCCACACCCCACCCCCAACCCCTCACCCCTGGGGAGAGGAGAGGGATGAAGATTGACTTAATCACCAACGGCCAATGATTTAATCATTTGCTGACATAATGAAGCCTCCATAGAAATCTGAACAATGGGGAGAGCTTCTGGGTTAGTGAACTCCAGCTCTATGGGGACAGAAGCTTCTGTGCTCAGGACTCTTTCAGACCTTGCCCTATGTATCTCTTCACCTGACTGTTCATATGTATCCATTACAATATCTTTTATAATAAGCCTTTATAATAAAATGAAAGTAAATGTTTCCCTGAGTTTTGTGAGCCATTATAGCAAATTATCAAACCTGAGGAGGGGTTCGTGAGAACCCCCAATTTATAGCCAGTTGGTCAGAAGTACAGGTGACAGTCTGGAACTTGGGGTTGGCATCAAAAGTAGGGGGCAGTCTTGTGTGACTTGAGCTCTTAACCTGTGGGGTCTGTGCTAACTCCAGGTAGTTAGTTTCAGTATTGAATTGTAGGACACCCAGTTGGTGTATTGGGTATTGAAAAAAGTTTTTTCTTTTTATTATGTTATATTTTATATTTATATTCTTGATAGTTTAGAACTCACATGCCCATTACGTATCTGTAGTGTGTCATTATGAATCACATGACTTCAATGGTAAGAGAAAGGCCTAATGTTGTTCTTAGGTTGGCTTGAGTAGGACACTTATTTTGAATCAGAACAAAACGGACCTATTACAGCCATTTGAGTGCATTTAGCCTAAAGGAACTAAAAATAAATGTTAGCCTAAAAAAAACCTTGGTCAATGACAGTTGGTGCATATTTAATGTTTACCTAGTTGTCGGGCTGGTAGACCACCAAGGCTTTCACATGGAAGTCAATTTTTTTGAATTCTTTTGATTTAGGAAAGAGTGAACAAAATATGATTTTCAGTCTCTGTAATGTTTAATATGGAGAAGTTTGTCTAGATAAAGGAAGAATTTTATGGTTTGGCCTTTTGTTAAAAAACATTTTTTAGTTTCTGCCTTTATATTTCAATTTTAAAAAATGTAAATATGTATAATTGGCCATTAAAACAAGTTAAAAGCATTGTAAATTTGTGGACTATCTTAATCCTTCCACATGATTGTCAATTGTACCTTTAGAAAAGAAAATTGTCTGATCTCTTACACCAATTTGCTATGGCCATGTGTTCACTAGAAAATAAAAACAAAATGAAATTTGAGTAGGAATAAAGAAACTCTAGCATACTGGCACTTAGAAAACAACTTCCTAGGGGCATCTTTGGCAATTCAAGGCCAATAAAAATACCAATTTCCTGTGTCTGACTCCTTCCTTGCCTTAGACTCCGTGACTTTCCTGCACTTTCTTCCCCCCACACCCCAGTGTGGACTTTTTGGATCCACACCCTCAGGTGAGCATAGTTCACTGAGAGAGACAGAGGGGGGGCCCCGTTGACTTTGAGACACAAGCCCTTTCCGACATTACCTTCTGAGGAGCCTTGAGTAGTTATTCACCTTATTTTTCTCAGCCTCAGTGTCATCATCTTGAAAAAGAATATAAGATTCACCTGCTAGGGTGGACATGAGGAGTACAGATCGTGTATGTAAAGCTCCTAGTACCAGCACACAGCAATAAACAAAAATTTTAAATAAAAATTTAATTTAAAAAGTAAAATAAATAAGGTTGACTGCTGTGGTTATTTTCAAATAGAGTGGCTGCTGTCATTTTCCCTCCCCTACTTTTCCTCAGTACCCAGTGAAGCCACTGCTGGCTTCCTCGTAAGGAACGCTTGTGGTTAAAGCAAATTTGGGGTTCTCTCGGGCTAATGTCGGGGAGGGTAGGAATTGGGGTGGGGAGGCTTGCTCAGACATTCACACGAAGGGAATATTCATCAGCCTGGGGCTTGCAGGCTGCCTTCTGTGGTCCTTTAATTATCTCACCAATCAAACCCTGCGAACAGCTTTGCATTCTCCATGGCAGAGAGCGCAGTGCTCAGCCTGTAGTCAGAGGTGTCCAGTAAATGGTTGCTGGCTAAACCTGTCTTTGTGACCCTAAACCTCAAGTATCCCTTTCACCTGTGTGAGAAAGAAAGCAGCTGTGTGTTATTGAAAAGAGCTCTAATGCCTACTCTGGAAACCACAACACAAAAGCTTGCCTGCTGTCAGTCACTGGTTGATACATTTGTCCTAGAAATAATTTTAAATATAGGCAGTACGTTAGAGTAAATTTTCTTATATTGGAAGTTTTGATTTGTGTAAGATCTTGTGCCAGAATATTTAGAGAGAGGCTTAATTGTGCTTAGTTGCGTTTACTTTAGTAAATTTTGTAGATTATTTTTTATCTCTACTACATCTAGCTATCATTTCAATCCTTAGCTTTAAAAAAGGCAGTTGACTATCCATTGCTAAACTTTGAGGAATATAACTTCTCCCTAATATTCCTAGAATTTCTGCTAAGCAGAAACAAGAAATAAAATTTTGCTTTTCTGAAATTCAATGCTGATGAGTCACAGTGACCTAAAAAAGAATTAACATTCAGAATGATGATGTAGTTCAAGTTTTGAAAGGAAGCTGATCATATAGATTCCTCATGATGCTTGAGAGGTAAAAATGTCACATCTTGACCTAAGTTGACTCATGTATTAGAATGACTATTAATTGCTTGAAATAAACGTGCCTCATTTTTCTTTGTTTCTGGAAATTTTGGAGTGTTTAGTTGACAAGCTCTTAGGAACACAGTTTGTGCCTTAAGAATGCACTATGTGGTGTCAGTCACACAAGCACGCAGCGGCTCAGAGAAGTTATGTGAGACTCAGTTATGTGAGACTGAGTGAATCTTAGAACCAGATATTAATTTTTTTGGTAGATGTTGGCAGATTCGTATTGAAGGTTTTATACCCATGACAGTTCACATGCTCTAATCTGTACTGTTAAATAAAATGATACTTGGATTGATCATTTTCCTCCTGGCTCATTTGCCAAGAGCAACTACTGTTTCTAATCAATGAGCCCTACAACTGCAAAAAGAGTCTTTGGGGAAAAAACAGGTGATACACGGTTTGAGAACTGATTATCAGCATATCCTTAGTTTCTTTTAGTCTAACTAGAATATGTCCCCACCGTTTACCAAGGGGCATCTCTCTAAGGCCATTGGACCAGGGACCGTTTGTACAAGTCCAATAGCCTTTGGATGCCCACTCTGCTGCACCTCCTTCCAGCAGCATTTGCTACTTATGATCTGTTCTCTTTCCAATCCTCCTTTCTCCTTGGCTTCTATTACATGTGTATCTACCAATTCCCCTATTTCTCTTCTCTTTCCCCTAACTCAACTTTTTCTTACCATTGCCCAAATGTAACTGTCCACCCCAGCTCAACCCTTAGCTTAGACCACTGCATATTTTCTCTATGGTGTTATCTGAGAATTCGTGTTAGCCTCAGCTAATGTGTTTAGATAGTGGCTCCCATAATTGTAACTCTAGCTTTCTTTGTTAAGGTCTGGTCTTTGCTCATTTTGCCCAATAGCTTCACTTAGAGTAACCTCGGGAACCCAAGCTCAGCAAGTTTGCAGGTAAACTCACCTCCCTCTCCTTATTTTCCAGTCCAATCGAACTGTGTGATGCAGCAAGCTCAACCTGCATTTCTCTTGTCTCCTCACCTTGAAAGCCTCTGTTCATGTTCAGTTCCCTTTTCCTATGGAATGAGCCCCAGCACTCAAAGGCCCTCCAGGCATCGGCTCCCACCTAATTTCCTAGTTTTACTTTTCAATTACACAATGCCATCTCTTCTATTACTATTTCTTAACTATCCCATAGAACAAGACATACAAATGTGCATGTGCACAGACAGTTAAAGTGAATGAGGGAAGCCAGCCAGGGCAGAACGGTGAGAAACTGGAGTGTGCTCTCTGCATAAAAGACCACGGCTGCCATGTGAGATGTGGGCCTGGTGTGGCCAGGTCTTTCAATTTTTTAAATATTGTCAACTAACAAAAAGCATCTTTAAGGGCTGACAAAGGCCCACAGGCCACAGGTTTGTGGCTCAGCCACAGACACACTCACGTTCACCTCTGCTCACAGTCACGTGACCACTTTCTCCTCCAATTCTTCTTAGAAGTTCATAGTCAGGTCTCAGTACTCAGTTTTTGTTGGTTGATTGGCGGCACTTGGAGAATTGGGACAAGAGCTAAATTATTTTATGAAAATAAGGAACAGGTAGTCTTTATCGAGTGCCTAGTGTATGCCAGGTTCCCTGCCAGTTGTTGTAGATATAATATCCTATTTAATCCTCACAACAACTCTGCTAGGTGTGGTTGTTCTATCCACTTCACAGGTGACTTAACTAATGCCTTAGAGGTGAAGTGCTAATGCCTTAAGCTACCCAGGTAGAATTCCAGCTCTCTGTTTCCCTTTGCATTCTTCACACTGCTTTCTGAGCTTCCCAACAGAGTTGGCAGACATATGCATGAGGTTATAATTGTGCCTAGATAATGAAAGCCTCTGATTAGGGCTGGGACAGTGGGAGGTCAAAGGACCTCTCTCTCACCTCTCTCAAACCCAGGGTGACTTGCCAACGTGGCCCTTTCTCTGTGTGCCAGAGCCTGGAGAAGGCAGGCAAGCACCATGTTTATTAGTCTATGTTCCTCCTAGCAGCGCTTTTAAAAGGCAGTGTGTGGAATTAAAAAGGAATTGAAAGCCTAATTTTACAAGTTAAAATAAAAATAGGTTTGATTATTTGAAGAGTGCACCCAAGCCCTGTCTATAGTTATGTTCCTTTCATTCAAGGGGTGAATTTTAAAGTTCAATATATAAACAACTTTAAAGAAATAAGCCTTTCTTTTGCAACAAATATCCAGAAATAAAACTAGATCTTAAGATTTGGTAGTTTTAGAATGGCTAAGCAAAACTCTGTGGTGAAATTGTAAAATAGGCAGGAATTGAGTGAATTTAAGAGCTGTGGTAAATGGCTGCGTTTGAGGCCATTAATATCACTTTCAGAAAAGTAAGACACCCTGGGAAAGAAGCATAGCTTTTTAATGGCATGGCACTTTAATCTATGATTCAAATATGAACATTAAAAGTTTTTTATTTGTGCTTAATCCAATTACATGGTACATTTTGGCACTGCTTCTCAAAAAATAATGGTAAGTTGTAACATTCCAGGGCCAGAAATGGGCCCTTTCAAGTTCAAAGCTTTTCTTGGCTCCTTGAAATAAAGGTTAAGTAGAACATAGTTTAGAGTGCCTACAATTCCATTGCATCTGAAGTAGAAATACAGGTGAAACAAAGCTGCTAACAGTCCTTCAGGGAGTACGAGTTAGTATAGAAATATTGAATATTCACATTACCATACTTAGATTAAATGGCTACTATAGGCAGTTGCCTGTCAAAACTCTTTTCATTTGCTTTCTTGGTAATTCACTTTAACAGATGAGTGGTTTTATTACTGCAGTGCATTTTGTTTATGAGTGCAGAAAAAATAACAGGTAGATTTCTATAGTTGTTCCTAAGTAACCCTATACTCCTAATGATTTCTAGACTTCGGGGTTTTGCTTTACAATAAAAAAAAAGAAAACATTAAGCTTAGGCCTTTTGGTAACATTTAGATAATTTTCTGTAATTTGATTACATTTACATAACAGAGCCCTGTGAAAAGGATCTCTACCTATCCTTTTACTATTCCACCTTGACTCAACCCTAGGATGCTCTAGAGATTGTGCTTTGCAGAAATGAAATGGGAATTTTTAGTGCTTGATAAACTTAAAATGAGATGAGAAAGTGTTTTAATTGATACACAAAAGAAAATTACATTCAAGTAAAATCAGTAAAAAGACAATTGTTTTCTATGCTTTAAAGATTAAATTAGTATATGTCCTGTGTAACATAGTATACAAAGTCCTGTATGTATGGCTCATTATTGACATGAATTTTAGAACTATTTTTATCAAGGCTTTAGATTTTTGACAGCATATTGATACATTTTATTTTGATTTACATAGTACTTAAAGCTATAATAGTATTTGCCTTTCAGTTTTGATGATTATCAGGATGTTATTTTTATACTGCAAGAGTGTTTGCTGTATTCAAAAAGCCACTACAAAAATATTATTTTGGTGGAGTGGGAATGGTATTCCCAGAAGTTTAATGATGAGCCAAGAATTTGGGATTAGATTTGGTGATTGATTTAATGAATAGAATTTTAAAGAAAAGTGTTTTTTATGTTAATACTGAGGTAGTCACAGAATTAGAAATCAAAATGAATACATCTTTTTGTTCAGAATGTTAGTGTATATAGCACCTATAAATTTGTTTAAATAAAAGATGCTTTTATATACACAAAAATGCTTTTCTGCCTACAGTCTTAAATTACTATTAATTAAGTAGTGTGTAATAAAATAGGTAATTTTAGTGTTTTAATATGGATGCCAGTGGATTTGCTGGTCTTTCTAAAATGGCTCTTGTTGGCTAATCGTCGTCAGGGGGTCATTTATATAGCCATTGTGGTTCTAAAAATATCTCTAAATACCAATGGGACAGCCTTTTTTTGAAGCATGGCTGTTATAAAATGTAGTTTTGCTTGGAGTGCATCATTTTGATTATAGTTTTCTTATTTGTATCACTCAGTTACTTTAAGAATCTGTACAGCAAAAAAAAATAATGCTGAAAAAAGAATAAAGGAAAGCTTTTTATATAAAATTTTCACAACAATATGGTAGTTAAAGAAAGATTTGAGTTAGGAGTATCGGGAATTTGTCCTATTAGAATTTTAAACTATTCTTTTCATTAGGATTTTAACGGGGGTTGTTTTTATGTAGGCTCAGTGTTTTTATTTTAATTAATATTTCTATGGCAGAGAGATAATTAGGTAAATGCTGTTGAATATTAAATATGATAGTAGCTAAGGGGAAAATAAGCATTTCTGGGTCAAAGCCCTTAACAAAATATTGTCATATGTGAGATGATTAATTGAATTGGATGCCAAATGGGTTTGCCACCATCCAACCAGATTCACTCAGTTTATTATCTAAGGTTCTGGAATGGAATGACTGGCTATGTGAAAGTTAATGGTGTTCTTTTTAATCTCAGCTGCTAATGGAGTAAGTCTTGATTAGAGAATAGTTCCAACCTCATTAAATGCGGCTAAGTGTAATAACTTCCCAAAGAGTCTGAACCTGTATGTCACATCAAGCATTTTATCAGCACCGCACTCTACCGAGTAAGCCACGGGCCGGCCCGTCACATCAAGCATTTTAAATACTGAGCATGTGAAATTCTCAATGCTGTCACCCAGTGGTTTCTGCATATTGGTAGCTCCTTCCATGAGAGCCCATTGAAGAGCCTAAAATAGATTCTAGACTACTCTCTTGTACTTGCTTCCTATATCTTACATTGAATGCAGAAGGAACTCAGCTTAATTTCTAATCAGAGAGATTGAAGATTTTCATCAACTACATCTAGCACAGGAAAACATTAGAGTTTATGAGCATTACTGTTCAAAAGCGTCCTCGAGTGATAGTTTTCAAATTGCACTTCCAAATATCCTAGGGTTTCAGACATTATGCAAATGGTTGGTTTGAATTTCAACTGTTTCAAAAACTGTAATGAAAGGCACATGCTAAATAGTCCAAATTTTTCATTAGAATGACCAGTGATTAACTTGTGTTGCCAGGCTAATGAGTTTGGGGGCGGATCTTAGAACGAAGCTTCTCCTGCCTTATTGAGCATATATATGAAGCTTTTGTAAACAGAGACTCTAGTGGGTTCCTAGCTCTTCTTTGTATGCAGGCTGTGTATGTCCACTCATGTGAAATTGCCTGGTAAGTGACACTATCCCAGCTTTCTTGTATGGGGTTTAATTTGTGCCAGCAGGGCTCAGGCAAATCTGTTTGGGAACTTGCTTTTGCCATGAGTAATAGTAATTTAGAGCAGTGATTGCTAATATATTGCACTGTGATACAATAGTATAAGTTTAGGCTTATTTTGCATTTTAGGTGCCATTTGTCAAATTTATTATTCTAATGAGGAATAATGTTATGTATCATAAATAAATATCTTTGAAAAAAATCCTAATAGTCTTCATTGACACCTCTGGTTCATTTTAATTAAGGGCATCTTGCAAATGAAAAGCAAGCTTTTTTTCCCCCCTTAACATTACCACTGGCAACCACCTACTTATGTGATTAGGATTATGTTGATGTTCTACCACCAAACAAAACATAAAAATAAATTAGCCCCTGCAGGTAATATAGAACTGTAGATGTCATCACTAACCTCTCATATTGGAGTTTTGTGTTCATATGTATAACCTTGTTTGCATTGAGCAACTTTTAAAGTAAATATTACTGGTTATTCCTAAAAATTCTGGAATTTTTTTTAATCTTTAGCATAGAGCTACAGAGCTCTGTACCAGCCAATTATTTCTACTTAGACATTCATAATGTAGAGATCTTGGACAGCATAATTACTACTAAGTGTATGTCTTAGCTCAGGCTGCTGTAACAAAGTACCATGAACTGGATGGCTTAAACAACAGATATTTATTTCTCATGGTTCTGGAGGCTGGGATGTCCAGGATCAAGGTGGTGGCAGATTCAGTGTCTGGTGAGGGTTCATAGACCAGTCTTTTTGCTGTGTCCTCACATGGCAGAGGTGGAGAGAGGAAGCAAGCTTTCTTATACGGACTCTCATAAGGATGTTAATTCCATTCATGAGGGCTCCACCCTCATGGCCTTATCTTATTACCTACCAAATACCCCACCTCCTAATAGCATCACATTAAGTGGTAAGGTTTCAACATATGAAGTGAGGGGAGGGGGGGGGGATATAAGATTCAGTCCATAATAGTTTACAAGTTCATTATTCTTATAATTTATTACTGTTTCATGTAACTAAAAATTTGATGTCCAAAATGTAAAAAATATGAAAATTCAATCAATAGTAAAATGAATTTTAAGTTAAGGAGACTAGACAAAGACTATTATGGCAAAATCACTACTTTATATTGGAAGTTACGTTGAAATTTTATTGGAGGTCAGAGTTTGCCTATTTAACAATTCCATATTCCGTGTAAGCTGGGCTCTTCCAAGAGCACTCAAGGCAAAGAGGTGATAAAAATGGCCCCCATTTATGTTGGTAGAAAAAAGGAATCAGAAAGAAACATGTTGTGATTTGATGTACCTGCTCTCCAATTTTAACTGGATTCAGCTCCGTCTCTCTTCACAATAGTAAGAAAATCACTCATCACTTTCCCAACTTCTTATAGAAGCATTTGAGAGATGAAGGTGAAGGGCCCTTGCAACCTGATACTCTTCTGGGTTTTATAATCCATTGTTTTTGTCCTAGACTTAAGTAAATGGCTTGGGAAAGCCTCAATTTATTAGGACATGAAAGCTTCACTCCCTGTAGGGTTGTAGAGTGTACTTCAGATATCTTATAAAATTTACTTTTTAAAGCACATTATTTATTCATTTGTTTTCTATAACATCTTTACCTACAAATATACATGGTGTGCTAGGGAAAAAATAATGATAAAATTGTGCGTTTAGAGAGCCTTGCAACAAAAAAAACGTCATTGCTTGAGGCATTCTATGTAAGGAGTTTTTTGCATCTTAACTTTAATATATAATGTATTTTGTGGCTAAAATTCTCATATTCTAACCCCTCCCACTACCATCATCATTTATCATATTTTTGTCCTGCACACTGTTGTGGACCCTGGATGAGCAGCTGTCCTTTTTATTGCCTCTTTGCTTACCTTGTGTTTGTTTTCTTTCTTTGCAGAGACCCTCCTTGATGACTTCCTTCTCACATACACTGTCTTCATGACAACCGATGACTTGTGCCAGGCGCTGTTAAGGCAATATCCTTCATTAACTTCAGGATGCTATGTCAGCTCCCTCCAAGACAGATGTCCCACATTAGGAATTAACTGCCTTTCTTAATTTACTCAATCCTACAATAGAGTGTGGATATGTTCAATATTAATGTAATGATATCCGAGTCAAAAGATGAAATGAGATCGAATAGTCAGGGGAAACTGGAAATGCAGAGCTGCTGTCATCACGGATGTTCTATTTGTGGGTAAATTGTATTGTTTATATTATGTTTGCTTCAAATCTGTGGCTCATGATCGCTTAGAAATCTGGAGGTAAGTGTGACCTACCTGGTAAACCCCAGAGTCAAGAAATTGAGTGGATTGACAATATCACACAGTAAGTGGACCTCGAGGAGAATTAATCAGTTAGCGGCAGATCATTTGTGCAGGAAAACATACATACGTGATATCATGTTTCTGGGCAAGTGTCCCAGGACAGACAAGCCATTCCCCTAGTGGGAGGTCTAAACTAACCCCTGGAATCAACTGTCATCTTTTCAAAGCTTTGTCACTGCATTCTCTCTTAGAAAGGGATGTGATTAGGTTAATGACCAGTTAAGGAAGGCTTATAATTTTATCCACTAACTAGAAGAGATGCAACATAGGAACATGGAAAGAAGAAAAAGCAAAGCCACATAAACTTGCTGAAAGTCCCCAAATGGGCTTCTTGCATCCCAGTGTTTAAAGAAGATGCATCAGAAGCATTTAAGTAGCCTGTTAACTGTTATGTTTTTATTAAACCAAACTGAAGATTCCATTCTAGCCCACGTGAAAATTTTTAGGAAAATGGTTTTCTTTTTGTATATACTAAATTTTTATTAATCCATAATGATAATGGTCCTTTAATATTCTTTTCCTGTTAAGTAATTACATGTCTCCCAACTTTACAGCATTTTCTTGACCAAAAGAGTACTTTAAAACTCCATCAAGGGCATAATTAATGTAAAATATCTTTTAAAAAATATATAAACTGGAAAGTGATTACTTTTTAGTGCTTTACCATATCCTGTGATCAAACAAAGCTGTAGGTATTTTGACACTTTTTAGAAACAGTTCGTAAAACTGACCTTGAAACATTATTAGTTAGTTCTGAACTTGGAAAATTTCAGTAATATATTCAGATTTCTTCCATAGCTTCCAAGTAGAGTGTTTCTGAGAAACTTATCAATAATTACAAAGTTCTAAATTTCTCCTTCAAAGGAATTTTGGAAAAAAAATCTGTGAGCTAATTTCATGTACATTTTAATGCTAATATGTTTCTAAAACAATTACCATCCAGTAAATCATATAAATTGTGTTTTTATAGCAAATTAGACACTGTCAAACTATTATCTTTAACCATTATCCTAATATTATTTGTGATGATCATTTAACAATTTAGTGACTCATAAGCTATCCCTAAAGAGTCTCTAAAACTTTACTTGGATATAAATATGTTTTGAGTCTTTGACTAAAACATTTTGTATGAAAATTTAGTTTATATTCTTAGTAGCCTTTTTATTGATTATCAAAACCCATGAAATCTAAAACATTTTAAGCCAGGAGTCTTTCTGCATGATTGTTTCTGTATATTTGCACACTGCATTTAATGAAATAATACAAACCACAGACAAAAATATGGCATCCATATTTAATGTGAGATATTTTTATGCATATCTTAGTAAAGATGTCTTCATATCCCACTAATACCAACTTCTAGGGAGTGGCCCAAATTAATTTTTATTTTTTTCCCCATGGTTTTTGAACATTATTTATAGATTAGAGCCATTTATGCCGAGTTTGGATATTTTAGATGGGCATTTTTATAGTAATAGAATTTAGTAGCTTCCAGCTTTTAGCATAAAGAGCGTTATTTAAGCTTATAGCCCTGGGCCAGCTAGTATTCAGTGCATTACACAGAAGTTATAAATCTCACCCAATACCTTCCCACTATCCCCCCACCCCCAGCTAAATGTATAAATCAGTATAATCTAAAACGTAAAAAATGAAAAAAAAAAAAAAGTATATACTGTAATATAGAAAACTAGAATAATACAAATGCAAATTTAATCGTTAATATTTTTTAAATGTATATGTTGTAGGGAGGAGAACAATGTTAAGCAAATAAATGTTAATAACTGTGAATGGTTGAAGTGTTAATCCCTGAAATTGCTTTCTTCTGCTGGTCCGTAATTGTAGAACATATTTATGCAGCTTGAATAAAAAGCTCATATTTTCACTTACATATGCAGACCAAAAAAAAAAAAAAGTTATTAGTATTAATTTTTCAGATTTTTTCTTTATATTAGTGAAGCCATTATATTCAAAGGAAAAGGAGAAAAGAACATTGCATAAGTAGAAATAATGTAGGATAAATCATTATATTTTGACTTTCAAGAGAAAAACTAGAAGAAATAGACACTTCACCAGATTTTTTGTATGTTTGTCTTAGTTTGTCACAGGCGAAAATTAAAGATGGCCTTAATATATTTTTACAGGATGGGGAGAAAATAACTAAATAATGTTTAAAAATATTTACAAAGCCTGATGTAGAATTTATTCCTATTTTGCAATTATAATTGTAATTATAAATTATAATTATCATTTTTCAACATTAATATATAATACTGTTCAACAACCCCAAAGCCTACCTGTGTTTTATATTATAGTGTTTCCTATTTCTAGTTAACTTTTCAGTGTGTTCAAGACACGCAGAAATTATCCCTTTGGATACAAAAAGAATAGATCAATTTAGAAAATGCCAGCTGCTATCTCATTCCTAGTCATTTGAGCACTCTGTCTTTGAGGTTGTTATTTTTATATAATTTTAACAGCATAGTTAATATATGGTCATTGTATACAAGTTAGAAAATGCCAGTAAGCAAAATAAAAATAATTCATGTATTCTGAAATCTCGTTACCTTGTGAAGTCACTTGTTAACTATTCAGTGTATATCCTTCCAGATAACGAAATTATTCATATAAATAAGCATTGTTAACGGACATGTATCATCCCAATATATTCTTTTCTTGCTTTTCTACTCAACAATAATTGTGAGTGTTCCATGTCAGTAAATGTACTGCTGGACCATCTCTTTTTTTAATTTTAATTTTTTATTATTAGCGTATTCATTATTACAAACTGTGATTTTTCTTTATGCCCTTTACCTGACCTATCACTCCCCAATGGATTATCACTTTTTTTATGGCTGCAGAATAGTCCGTGGGTATGTAATAATTTATTTTACTATCCTCAATTGTTAAAGCATTTAGGTTATTTCCTATTTTATTTTTTAAGTTTTATTTTAATGAAAATCAGCAGTCCCCTTTACCTCTGTGTTTGCACATTTATCCCATTCTTTTTTTCAAGTAAATTCCTACAGGTGGGTATTTGAATCATATCACAAATTGTACTCCAGAAATCTGTGCTCATTTGAAATTATAAGTACTGGGTTTTATAGAATGTGAATTTCTGAGGGTCAAAGGTTGTCTGAACTATAGTATTCAACCAATATAGTGAGGCCAGATCTCCTGTTGGAGCCACCCTTGAAATTAATAGGCCAGCTTGTATCTCTTTGAGCTGGCATTAGCCCATGCTGCCCATTAAACTGTTCAGCAACTGCCACACAGTGGTCCACACCTTAACTTCCTGGCCGGCCACCGAGTATATTGTACTTCAGTCATTTTCCTGGGTTTACTTTTGCTTGTTTCAGTACACACATTTTGCTCTCCCTGCACATATTCTCTTCTTCCTGCCTATTTATATGCTTGTAGATTCTTTGGAAAATATGCTTTAGCATATTTTGTAAAAACAAGAGTAAATGGATCTCTTCCTATTTTTCGCTTTCCACAATGTCATATTCTTCCTTAACCGTTTGTACCTATTCTACTAAGAAGTATCAAGGCAAAGAAGAAAACTCAGATGTTCCTTGTCGGAAACGTAAGGTCTTACATCTTGTTTCCCAGTGGATTGCTCTGTACAAAGACTGGTTACATGAAGATGAACACTCAAAAATGTTTTTAAAGGTAACCTAACACTTCCAGATATTCTTTGATACTAATGACTGATTTTATTTTTAATTATGTATTTCAAAAATCTCATTTGTAGGTAACAGTCATTCAGCTTTTTTGTGTTAGTCAAGTTGTGATTCAAAGAAAATATAAATTCATTTTGACTTCTGAGGACTGATATTCCCTACATTAAAAAAAGTTAATTTTAAAAATTTTAATCATGAAAAAATATAGAAGGAAAATTTTACATTCATTAATTTAAGATTATTTAGTTTATACGTCATGAGGATTTTGACTGCAAATGGAATAATTAAGGAAGATAACCCAAAATATACTTCAAAATACAATACTACTTACTACATTGAGATTTATTATAAGTTTGAACTAACCAGTCCCTTACATACAATATTTGGATAAAACATTATCGTTTAAAAACTATATTGACAATATGCATTATGAAATATTTGTAGGACATGGCATAGTTTGAGAATTTTAAGCAATAATTTATAAAATAGATACTAACCTAGATTTACATTTGGAATTAAACTGATTTATGTTTTTAATCTAATAGACTACAACATCTTTTCAATATGGATGATTGATTCTCTGGTGATCATTTGTAGACAGTTGGATTCCTTTAGCCTCTACAAATCATATTAGGTGTGCAGGTTAACACAGAGAAGGGATAGAATGGAATTCTAGCAAGGAACAATTCTAGTTCAGATTAGGCAAGTGTCTAAATTAGTTCTGCCTTTCATGAAGAAAACCACTTTGAATTCAACATTCACATGTCATTTAGGCATCCAGATAAAAACTGGTCTAATCAACTCTTTGACTAAACTCATGTTATTTTCAAAACAAGTAGTTAGTTTAATTCGGTTGATATTTTTTGCCTTCCAAATTATTATGTGGATATTATTTTTTAAAATATAGAACAGGCACGGAAATCTCAAGTAGCCAGCCAGAGATCTCTCAGTTTTCAGAATTCTATCCTAAACGCTGGTAGAAAGCAACACCGGCTGAGTGAGGGGCTGGGAGATCCCACTCTGGATCTCGTGGGTACCTGGCTAACCCCTCCATTGTCCTGGATTCCCCCTTCTTTCTTGGGCAGCACAACCATTTTATGCTCTTCATCCTTATAACATGGTTATTAAACCAGCTCAGCTGCCATTGCCTTCTTCCCCCAGACCATATACAGGAGTGTACTGGATGATGTCTATGAATATCCAATACTTGAAAAAGAACTGAAAGAATTCCAGAAGATCCTCGGAATGCACCGTCGTCAGTAAGTATTTCGTTTTCCTTTTTACAGTTAATGAAAGAAAGCCGCAGCAAATGTGATAGTTTGGGATATCTGATACATGAAGTTGATTTTGAACATTTTGACTCTGGGATTCATCTTGATTCCTTAGCTCTTCTGGTAGTAAATTGTGTATTTTGCTCTTGTATCTCAAATTGAAAACACTGAATCAACACTAAATCAAACCCTGTTTGATATAGCAAAAACAAACTGGGCCATAACAACCTGGATGCATTAAAAACAATTATTTAACAAATTATTGTTTAATTTAAAAATCTAAGTATTTAACTTATCGTTTTGGGGCTCATAACTATTTCTATGAAATAGGAAAAAAAAATTTTTAAATACAAGAGTACTTCAAAAAGTTTGTGGGAAAATAGAATTAAAAGAGAGTGAATCTTTCCATGAGTTTTTTGAAGTAGCCTGGTAGGTCCCAGCGAATCAAGGAACATTTTAAAAGCTTGGTTTTATGGGTTCCCTGAGGTTTCCTTATCAATTTAGATAGATTAAAGAAAACCATTTACTCAATGACTCTTAGCAAGCCTAGGTTCCCTAGGTATCTATCATTAATCTTTCAGACTCGCAACACCTGACTTAACTGTGATATTACCACTAGCTTTCCTTATTAATTTTGCTAAGTGAAAACATCCAGTCATTATGCGGTTTTCAGATATAGCTACAGATATCTGAAGGGGAAAAATTGTTCTTTGATTTACCGTGTAGTTTGTATTTAGTAAATATGAAGCACATGTATTGTCAAGTTGTGCAAAGCTTCTGTTAAAATTTCAGCAGTCACATATGCACTTCTCACAGAAAATGTTAATTCGGGCCTTACAGATTACTCATTTGAGATTTAAAGCCCAACTTAATTTTATTAAAGGGATACCCCATTGCACATGAAATATCTATGTAAATTAATCTTAGGGCGCAAACCATGTGCAGGGTTTAGTCCTCAATCATCCAAATCCCATATTGAGTCATTTAGTGTGTTAGAAATGAATGTTGTGAATCTTGGTGGTCTTCCTTTATCACAGTCTACATTATATTAAGTTTCCATAACCTAAGACTAGTATGAAAATATGAACTAATAAATGAAGCAAAAAAGAAAAAAAGACCACTTTTAAATCGAAATAGTCCCCCATATGGAAGTTGCTCTGTGCTGTAAAGCAGACCTGTTATAGTTGGAAAACTTTAATTCATGTTTTAATACATTTAAATATAGTAAGTATATTAATGGAATTTAGTACATTCCGTTAAAAGAACTTATATAAAAATGGGAAATAATAGATCAAAATAAAAAAATTATGTAAGACATGATTCTTGCCTCTTTGGTATAAGAATGAAATATCTTTAAATGCTAGAATAAGATTTGAGCCCCAAATGTTGAGTTCGTGGCATTTTTCTCTTGCCCCAATGTGCAAATAGAGGAGAAAGTGTTTCTTAGAACAAAATTGATACTTTTAACTTATGGTTTACCTGATGATGTATGAGATCAGCCCCAGTACCGGTTCCTTCATGAACAGAGGTGGCCTTCGGAAGGCACTGGGCAGTGGGAATCTGTGGAGCATGATCAGACAGGGGCACCTGCAGAGTGTTCCCAGTCCTGCCACACATCCTGGAAAAGATGCACGTTGGCTGAATTACTTCGTTATCTAAATAACAATAATTTCACCTAAAATTTATCACTTTATGAGAAAACTTATGTCTGTGGGTTAAATATTGAAATGCAATAGAAAAAAACTTATTTTTTGTGGACTGCGTTTTTATGGACTGAGTAAATCCAACTTCTTTCTTAATTCTTGGCTTCACTTTCTATGGGTAGAAAGCAAAATATACCTGTTGAATAGGTAGCTTCTTTACTTCCTGGTTCATTTGAAATTCATAGCCCAGTGTCAAGTTTGTTGTATTTAGTAAATTGTTGAATACTGTGTTTTATCTTTTTTAAAGAGCAAAATCCTCTGCCCAGTGCCTGAAAATTAGTCTTTTATAATAATAACTGCTTTATTCCGGGCTTGGGACAAAGACTAACTTTTCCTTTTCCTTTCAGCACTGTAGATGAATATTCACCACAAAGAAAGGTAAGGCAGACCCTTCTGTATCTGAAATTAGGTGATCCGGTAGGAGTCCTAGCCTTGCCTAATTAGGCATTTCTTCATAATTAAAATGAAACCTGCCTCAAGTGTAATGGCAAGGTGGGGAAGCCTGGGGCTGCAGCTTGCCTGCACTTTCCTGCTTTGCTTTAGTTTCCCATGTCAGTGCAGATCTGATTGCAGCCATGTGCCCTTGACTTTATGACATTCTGCATACTCTGTGATGCATTTCGGAGTCTTGGAACTCCCTGCTGTCCACAAACTGATATAAATTTGAATTTTAAAATGCTTAAGCAAAAAAAAAAAAAGATCTAGGTACAAATCTTGACTCCAAGAATAAAGAAGTCTCATAAGGAAAAGGTTTGCTCTTTCAACACGACAAAGGGATGTTAGCAAGCATTAGTGATGTATTCCAGTTTAACTTGATGAAGGGAAAATGCAGAATGAGATGTCAGGCAGGAGTTTTGGAGAAGCTTACATAATGAACAGTGTACCTATTTCCCTTAAGAAAGCCATTGTACTATAGCAGAGGTATGAAACGATCTCAAAGTTGCTGCTGTGAAAAATGTAGAAAGCACATCAGACTGTGATAACTAACTTGGAGGTTAATGTTGGCATGGGGAAACAATGTCTTTCTCAGAAGACTCTATTATAGATGTTTGTAGTAGCCAAAGGTGAAAAGTTGTGCAAGTATTCTCCAGCATGTTTCAGGGAATAATTATAGGGGCCTTTTCCCTGCTCCTGGCCTTGGCAGGGGCCCATCATGTTGCTCAGAATCTCCACTTCCACATGCATTAATTGAGCCACTCCCAATTTATTTCTCTAAGATTGGATGGGTGGATTTTATTTTTTTTAAATTGGCTGGCTCTTTTGGAACATGTTGTAAACAGCTCTGGTTTTCCAAAGGGCAGGAATACATTCATTCATTGTTCTCTTTCTCCCTTCTCACAGAATAAAGCCCTTTTCCACCAATTCAGTCTTAAGGAGAACTGGCTCCAGCACAGAGGAACTGTGACTGAAACAGAGGAAAGTGAGTACGATTTTAAGCTCGGGTTCGGGGTGGGTGGAGTAGCAGTCAGTCACCATCATTCTCCTACACTGACACGTTGGCCTACCTTTAACCATGATCTCCAGCTGTCATACCCCTCTGACAAGCATGTTAGCATCAAATTGGGTTGTTTTTCTTTTACTGATTTGAGCGTTACAGTTTTCTTAGATCATGTCTATCATACTGTCTCAACGACCAAGGATATTTTTAATTTGAGCAGCAAGGAAAAGAGACTGCAAAGTGTCTCCTTGTATTCTTGAGCAGAAGAGCAAAATGGACTGGAAAATCAACGTTTTTTTCCTCCCTGGCTTCACCAGCCCTCGCCTATGACTAACTGGAAAGACCACCAACGGCAATGTGCAGGGTTTTGGTTGAGTCAGTCCCTGAGATTTAGAGAAGAAAATCTTAAAGAGAATAATGGAAGGAAGGAAGTACAGCAGAAATTCCTCCAAGGCAAGGCTGTGGCGGGCAGTGCCACAAATCCAGTGTGTCCTCAGTCAGTGCTCACTAGTGCTGAAGGGGTACATAATCTTCCATGAACACGGCTGTTCGTGCAATCCAAGGGGCAGCACCTTTTTTGCACCCCGAAGGTGCTGACGTGCTTCTCTATGTTAGTATTTTAGAGCAAGAAATGTTTTCCTCCTGTTTGGATAAAGGCTGAGTCAGATGCGGAGCCAGAAAACAGCACATTGACATGCTCACACTGTTAGGACTTTGGGACGCTCTCTTTTAACTCACCTTTCTCTGTGTGCTGAAATTCTAAGCATGAACATTGAACATTTACCTAATGTCTTTAACATTTAAAAAACAATGTCACAGGATGCTTCTTGTGTTATATGGTGTTTGTGTATAATGCCGCTCTGGTAGATGGGGCTCTGCTATATCATATCCAGTATCATCTGCACCAAGTGAGAGAGAGAACGAAATTATCTTACCTCCTCATTCATTAGTTGCTGACCTTTTTTGCCCATTTATCTTATAATGTAATTCTGTGATTTCCTAGCTGTGCTTTAGAGAAGCCAAGTGTGTCAAGGCCCTTGGCCTCTTTTTATTCATCAGCTCCTTGAGCAAGCTGTAGGCTTACCTTATACTGAGTGGTTTGTACACCGGGTCTTTGCCTTGCTCAAAGATTCCATTTCTCTGTGGATGAAGGAGGCCCTTTTTTCCCCTCTCACAAGTCAGTTGACAATATACAAAAGAGCTATTTGTAAGATGCTATCGTTTTAGTGACACACCCAACCAAACCAACCAAAATATGTCAAATGCCTCCTGGTGGTGTGTTTACCTTGAGGTTCCATACGTGTAAACTCATGGTTAGGCTTTTGCTTCATTTGCATTTCTATGAAAACATTCCTGGGTTTATTTTTGTGGTACCATTTAAATTGCAAGTAATATTTCTCTAGGAGCTGCACTCCAATGTTTTCCTTTTGCAATACAGAAAAGTAGAGTATCCAAATATATTATTGTCTTTCTGTCTATTCTAAATGAAGCCAGTGTTTTGTACATTCAAAGTAGCTGATATAAGAATGAAGGTGTCAATTATCTCCATTGCTATTAAAACCATTTCTGCTATTCAAATCATAAAGAATAATTCTTCTAGGACCCATTCACCCTGATAGTGATAATGTCCTAGTAATAATTATTAGCACTGCAGACAATAAAAAGGAAATTTAAAATGCTAGAAATGTGACCTCCATTTGGAAATTAAACTCACCACTACCTTGATGAGAGAGAAGAGTAGTCACTCTTAAATGACTGGAAAAGCTGAACACAAAAACCAAGACAGATGACAGATTTTTAGATAAGCTTATGAGAATTCTAATAGAAAAATGTGGTGTTCTTGATTGGGCTACTGAGACTGTCCTGAAATGGAATATAAAATAAAAATTAATGAATTAGACATTTTAATATGCTGCTTTGGGAGATCTCAGCAACTCTCAAAGAAGGGATTCAGAAGTACAGTCCATATACCACAGATTCCACTGTACAAAGGTCAAACAGCCTCTACCAAGAGTACACACTTGCATGACCTGGGTCTCTCGTTACAGTACAGGATGCCTGAATACTACTCGTGCTTGTTCACCAGCTCTGTAATGTCTGTGTCTCATGTGTTTGCAAGCACACATTTATAGGCATAAACCCTCAGGCACTCATGTGCATACATAAATATGTAGATCTAGCTGTGTATGCTTTATACTAAAGACAATAGCAAGTTGGGTGCCTTGATTTGGAAAAGTCTGTATGACCACAGTTCTCTGTTTACAAACAATTCTTTTGACTTGTGCAGTCTTTTGCCACGTGTATGTAATGGAGCACTCCTATGTCAGCGTGAAGGCAAAAGTTTCCAGTACATCTCAGGAGATCCTGAAAGTTGTGGCAGAAAAGCTCCAGCATGCAGAAGAGGATCTGGCTCTGGTGGCCATCTCGTTCTCTGGGGGTAAATTATTTTCTGTCCTTGAATGTTAATCTTTCACTGGATCTCCTCCGAAAGGATAGAGTAGAAATTTTTGTAGAGTGAATGTGTAGCTCGCCCTCCTGGGGCCGCAGCTGGATGACCACAGAAACAATAAGAAACTGCCTACCAGACCTGTTTCCATGACAACAGTTGGGTACTGTTGGATGCTGAATTTCTTCCCAAGAGCTGAATAGAGAGGCACGCCAGTGTTTGGAAATGCATTATAAAGCTTTTTGTATGTTGTACTCTAGATAAGCCTTCTATTTTCATATTTAAATTAGCCTGGAAATTGCTAAAGGATGAAATTGGGGGGGGGGGGAGACAGCCTTGAACTAGTCCTATCGACAATTTAATAGTTAAACATTCCCTATTGAAAGAAAGAAAAACTGTACAATAAGCTGAAAGCTCACCAGGCAGTGTTCCTTCAGGTGGACATGGGGAGTGAGGCCTGATTACAGCTTCTCCTTCTGTCGGGCTTTATTTATCCTTAGAGAATGGTTTATTGTCTGTTTTGAATAAGATCACACAGATTACAAGCTGACACTATTGATCTGTGCGGCCTGAGCAGACCCCTTCATTTTGACTGCAGCCTGTCAGATTTCAATGTCGCTGGCCTCCTTTCTGGCTTGCAATCTTTATTTAATATCTCATTAACCCTGAGAAAAATACAAAGAAAGTGACTTAGCATCAGTAGTTGAAAAATGGGGGTTCTATGTAACTAATCAACCAGAGACGGGGGAGGGAGCAGATATCCGGCATTCCTGTTTACCCGTGGTTATCATTCTATAGTTGGGAGATGAATATCAGAATATACTTGATGTTAAAGTATTATATGACAGAATGTTGCTCCTATTGCTCTGTTGCTCACAGGCAGGTAAAATGGCCCTGCAAGCCAGTCGATAACGTATGCAAACAAAGCCCTTTTCCCTAGGCCTAGTTAACAGTCTGCCCTCCCTCTCCCAGGACCCTCTTTGTACATCCTAGCAAAATGTTATCTGGAAAAAACGAGCAAGGATTTGAGGAACACGTGGACTAAATGAATTTTAATCAAGGAGTGGTGGAATTTTTAATAATATATTTCAGATACTTCAGATAGAGATAATAAATGTATATTATATTTATCAAGTGACCAAAACTATTAAATGATTTTAAACAGCATTAAGCTTCATCAGAACCAGCATTTGCCTCTCAAGATAGTTCCACTACGGAAAGTAATCACTGGGTCCCCATTCAGATGGAAGGTTCTGGAGATGGAAGGGCCAAGTGGACTTTGCTCAGCTGAGACCCGTCTCTCTTGGAAGCTGACTCAGAGTCAGCCCAGGGCCACATGAGAATCTGACAATTAATGAGTGGCTCTTTCACTACCCAGTATCTATTTGATGGCTGTGAAATACCATTTTCACACTCTATTAAGTTAGATTCATCAGGGTGGGCAATGGTGTTCTAATGTGTGTAGACCAATTGCTAATCATCACTAGAAATACCAGCTTATCTCTTGAATTATCCCACAGATTTGGAAACGTGCCATTGTTTTGCATCCATTAGTTTTTTTTTTTTTTTTGTCTGCAAAGAATCTTTCCACCTGTATCTTATTATCCCCCAAACAATAATGTTTTAATGAAAGAAAAAAATAACTTAATGTAATCCTTGCTCTAGTTACAAAACTTTTTTTTTTTTTTTTTTTTTTTTGTCTTTTTTCGTGACCGGCACTCAGCCAGGGAGTGCACCAGCCATTCCTATATAGGATCCCAACGCGCGGCAGGAATGTCGCCGCGCTCCCAGCGCCGCACTCTCCCGAGTGCGCCACGGGCTCGGCCCTAGTTACAAAACTTTTAATAAATAATGTCTTAATGCTACTTCAAAATGAAATGACAATGAGGTCTGTTTTTTTGGTTTTGTTTTTTGTCAAAAAAAGTATAAAGATGTGGGAAATGTTGGAGGTTTTGTGGGTTTTTCTAAAAGGAGTGGCACTATCGTTCTCATAGCTTCAGAAGGTTTCTACCTGTTTTGTACCCAGAGTAGGTACATGTATGTGGTAACAGTAACCTATCTAGTTGTTCAGAGGTTAAAATTCTTTCAGTTTTAATCTTTTATAGTGTAGTGACAAACATGAAAATAAGAAAAAAATGTTTCTTAGCCAATAGAAAAATTGCTGTCAGAAAGCCACAGCATTTTCTTCTGTGAAGTGTGAATGGCTCTCCTAAATTCGGATTGAAGGCATACACAGGCACATAGGGGCCTGCAAGAAATTGTAACTTAAACAAAGAAAAGGGAGATAAAAGAGTTTCAGAACCCAGCCACATGGAACCATTTACTACACATGTCAACAGTCCAACATTATAGCACTATTGATCTTTATAATGCTGGGCCATGAAGAATATATTCGATTATCACATGTGTGTTCTGTATTGAGCCAAAATGTTCAAAACAAATTTGGCATTTAAACTGATTAAGGTTTCTAGAAAGAGGTATATAGAGTATTGCATTTCCCAATCGTCCTGGATAATTGAACGACTATCTTAGAAGAAGCTGATTGTGTCACAGTGGAATAGCTTTAGTATTATTTTGGTCTATTCCAGTATGCATTTTGTAGTTAGGAGGAGGGCATTTTTCTATGAAGAAAGATATTGTATTATTGGAGGGCTCCAACTGTGGTGGAAAAATGGTCAAAGGATAGAAACAATTTTCAGTAAGGGAAATAAAATAGAAGAGGAATATGTGAAAAATATTCAACCTCATTAGTATTCAAGAAATACAAAATAAAGAAAGAATCTTTTTTTTTTTTTTTGGTTTTTAGCGAAATAGCAAACTTACCAAAAGTAATGATCAGTGTTGGTCAATGTACAAGTTTTAAACCTATTTTTAGGAAAATACATTGATTTCTTTTCTTTTTTTTTTTGACTGGTAAAGGGATCGCAACCCTCGCCTTGGTGTTGTCCACACCATGCTCAGCCAGTGAGCGCACCGGCCATCCCTATATAGGATCCGAACCCGCGGCCTCGGCGCTACCAGCGCCGCACTCTCCTGAGTGAGCCACAGGGCCGGCCCACGTTGATTTATTTTCTAAAAAATGAGAATTGGAAAGCAATTGGCAGCTTGTATCAAGCACTTTTAAAATATTCATTCTCTTTCCCAGCAATTCCAGTACTGGGAATCTATCTTAAGAAAATCATCTATAAGCAGATAAAGATTTATGCACAAAGATGTTGACTTCTGCAATGTATATTATGGCTGCTATAGTAATAGATCCCATTTATCATGCCCTTGTTATGTGCCAGGCCCTGTGCTAATACTTAGCATATCATGACATCTAATTTGTATGACCAAAAAAAATTGGAAACCGTGAAATGTTCAACAGCAGAGGAAATATTGAATGATGGTATAATGGACTATTCTATAACCAATTAAACATGACATATGTAAATAATTTTGATAAGTGAGTAAGTGCTTATAATAAAATCAAAATATAAAACCATTTATGGAATAGTTTTAATGTATATGTGCATTCATAATAATTATGAATGCATATATATAAATAATGCAAATATATGTGTGCACACACAGTTATATAACATATACAGACAAGTGTGTGTGTGTGTGTGTGTGTGTGTGTGTGTGTGTGTGTGTGTAGGTATGTGTGTGTGTGTGTATATATATATATAAAAACAAAAATATACTCAAATGTAACCAATCTTACCATGGTATGGTTATCTTAGAGAGATGGAATTATGAGTAAATTTTACTTTCTTCTTGTTCTGTGTTATAAAGACGGACTAAACATTATATGGAAGAACCGCAAGAGGGCTTCTCTTTATGGGTACTGAGCAGTGATGTCTGTGATACCACTGGTGTCATTATATAGAGTGTGCAGAACTGAATTCATTTTAAATCCTATTTACCTTCAGATATTTTTCTTTGTCAAGTTTCACTCTTGAGATGTACTGTATAGGCCTACTGCTATTACTGTGTTTCTAATTACTCTTTTTTTAAAAAAAATAAAGAAAAGCATGAACTTCAGCCAAATGACTTGGCCATCTCCAAATCCCTGGAGGCATCCAGTCGGATATATGTCTACCGAAAAGACCTGGCTGACACTTTGGTAAGTACCTTTAGGCTTGTACTTTAAACACACACACACTCACATACAAATGTCACACTCAAAGCATATTTTTGTATGCTATATATTGAATGTTAGAAGAAATATGTTAAACTATTTCCTCCTCTAGCCAATGATACATTTCCTAATATAACTACTTTTGCAAATCAAAGAGAGGCCCAACCTGAGGAATGCTAAGCCCCTCCTAAGTAAAACCCTGCTTTTTCCTGGGCCCTTGAAACAAGGGATTTGAGGCTAGAACTCCCTCTCCCGTGGAATTTTCATTCCATTTCTTCTTTTTTGGTGGGTGTATGGAGATTAGTCTGAGAAATGCACCGCGGGTGGGCTTAGGGGAAAGAGACTGTGTTTTCTGTTCTAGAACCTCTGGTGTGTCTTGTTCCGTGGCCCGTGTAAAATGAGGTTCTAGTGATGGGACGTTGGACGCCACTGAAGAGTAGGGATCTGAAAAAATGTAGAACTCATGCTTTAAGTTATTTTCAGTCTAAAATTTAACAACATTTACGCCTCAGTGTATGATTTTCTTGTTGTTGTTCCTAAGGACTTCATTCTTGTGGTTGCTCTTTGAAAGTTAAGACCAGGCCTCAGATCCACCATCTAGAATTAGCGGGCTGTACAGGTCGGAGACTCGGGGTCCTTGTCTCCTCTCAAAGTCATCACTGGCGTGGGTCTTTCTAGCTGGCTGCTGTTATATATGTAATTCAGAGATCTCTAAGATCACAGGGGTTAACCAAAACTACTTATAATAAAAATATCTTATGTAAAGTTATCTGCAGGATATCAAGCTTATATGATCATGTTAGTTGCTGTTATTTTTCACACCTATTACCAGATATTTACATACAGTATCTCATTTAACACTAACCTTGTGAGATTCGGAGAGGCTGAGTAGCTCCCTCTAGCTTTATGCAGCCATGTGAGGGAGATTGGTAGGATTTTAAATCTAATTATGTGTGACTCTGAAGCCCCTGCTGCATATTCCTGTCATCTGCACATGATGACAGAGAAAAGCAGAGGGAACCGTTTGCCTTACTTGGGCCTTTCCTGTTCTGTCCTCTAACAGGTCTTGGGCCCTGTGTAATGCTATCAATGGAACATGGCAAACTGGGTGCTGCTGCACTGCATTTTTGAGTAAATAATGAGATTGATTTTACTGCCCCCCATGAAAGAGGACAGTCTGATTCGTAGCTACTTCAGGGCTCCTCGCCGTGGAGGAGACCCGTGCTCTAGTTGTCCTCCACACCCTCCTCCCCAGCCCACACAGCTGCTCCTGCAGTTCCCTCGTGTGCATCCACACGGCTTCCCATCCAGGGCCAGCTTCAGAAGAGTAGAAGGCAGTCCTGGCGACGTCTCAGTGGAATAAATGGGCCATGTGAAGTACATTGCCACACTCCATCCTGCCCTCGGATATTTCCCACCAACCAAAGACACCACCCCAGATGTCCCTGTTGCAATCATAGGTTTAGGTGTTTCATCTCCAAAAGATGTCACTTAAAATAGAACATCCTAATAACACATGAAACCACCAGTACCCACTAGCACATTCCCATAGATTAGTTCATCTTCTTAAAAATCAGGAATTAGAGCCGTGAAGTATTGGGATAGAGAAATAGAAAGTGTTTCTTGGAGAGGGCAGTGGACAACCTTGAATAACCAGAGGGCAGTACCAGGGTAAGGGGAACATTTAGGGAGAAAGTAGGAGGGACAAAAAGCCAAATAAAAATATCCTCGCACCTCCAAATTATTAAGCAGGTATTCATGTTTCTTCCCCGCTCTTGGCCCTTCCTTTGAAAGGCTACAGTACTATCTATCTAGCCCCAGCCTAGCCAGACCCATCTTTGAGAAACCTTGGCTTTCTCCCACCTCAGCACCTCCTACATTTGTAAGTTCAGTCATCAGTTGGCGCTGTCTGAGCCCCACACCATGTCCCACACTAGGGATGCCAAGACGTCTGAAGAGAAGTGTGTGGAGATGCTCTGTGAAGGTCATTGTTTTTTTTTTAAGTTAGGAAAACTTTGCACAAATGTAAAACTTCTAAAATGCAAATAATTTATTTCTTAGTTTAGAAATAGAGATTAATATTTAGTATCTGAAATATTCCCTTTATCCCACTGTGTCATTTATTTTTGCAGAGTCCCGTTCTTTTTGTTTTGGTTTGGTTTGTTTTTTTGGCGGCTGGCCGGTAGAGGGATAGAATCCTGGACCTTGGTGTTATCAGCACCATGCTGTAACCAACTAAGCTAACTGACCAGCCCTCTTTTTTGTTTTTAAGTCATTAGCTGTGTAAGTTCAACCCCCTCAAATGGGAGAATTTATATTTTAATTAGAAAATATCACTTATTTTGGAAATATGCCAAATTATTTTTTAAATAACTTTAACAGTGACAGTAGATTTGAACTTGTGGTGGCATTTAATAATTTCAAGCCAGATTTTAAGGAAATACTATTACCAACCTTATAGTAGTTAGGCCCTATTTATGTAGGGAAAGCAGTTGATACTTAAAATAATCATCTACCATGGAGTATAAATGAAATAACTTTTATTTTTTAATTCGCTAAATTTTTTCACTTTCCACAGGCATTTTAATAAAATTTGTAAATGTATGTCTGGGATGAAACTTGCTAAACATGTTTCCTGTAAAAGTCATGTCTGTCTTTATTGAAGTGCACCATGACATTTCTTTTGTTTGTTTTTATACTAACCCTGCTGGCACATTAATTCTTACCAGAAGCCAAAGTGATTTCAGGGCTTTCGCTTTCATTATGCTGTCTGCTGGAGCAGCGTTTCGTAATCAGATTTGTTGGGTGTGTGTGGGCGCCCGCTGCACATGGAGTGGGGGCGGGGGAAGCAGGCTCACTCAGTGGAATATCATTGATCACATTCTACTGTTTCCAAGATTGATTCCTAAACTGGCTGTAACTCCCTGAAGGTGAACAGACCAGGAAAAATATTAAGTGCCCTCAGAACAGATTAATTTTCTAATCTGGGCTTCTAGGGCCTTTCTATGGCCAGCCAATTCAGTGCAAAACGTTTGTGAGTTACTGAGGATCCCTTTGCTTCTATCTGTCGGTTTAGAACCCATTTGCAGAAAATGAGGAATCACAACAAAGGTCGATGAGGATTTTGGGAATGAACACTTGGGATCTTGCTCTGGAACTAATGAATTTTGATTGGAGTCTATTCAATTCAATTCATGAGGTAAGTAGGAAGTGAAAGATAAAGTGTTAATTCTCTCTTAACTGAATTCTTTTTGAAGAATATCTATGTATGTGGTGATACAGTTATGCTAGGATAGCATGGTTCAAAAGCTATTCAGGGACTTTAAATAAATTGAGAAACCAACCCAATCTTAGGAAAATCAGAATATGTGATCATGCTTTATTTGCTACTAGAATAATCAAATGCTTGTGTAATGTAATATAAATATGCTATCTGTATATACACATACATGTGTGTATATACATTTATGTACATATATGATGCCCTATGGGGTTCGAAGAACCATTTTGCCTTTGATATTGATATTTTTATTTTTATTTTTCCATGAAGTTTATGGTAGTTATACAAGAACCACGTTTATATATATGTATGTACACACACACACACACGTTCATCCTTCTACTTAAGAACATTCTATAAATGTAGACTGTGCTGTAAGACTTCAAATACTTTCTTTAAAATTTTGGATATATTTAAAATTTTTATATCCATCAGCCTCTCCTTTGAGGACAGATTTTAACATATATAAAACAATAGATTAGGAGCAAAATACTGCTGACAGGTAATGAGTAAATCTGGCCAATGGAAAGGCTCACAGGAATAAGGAGATGAAAAATGTTACAGCCTGCACAGCTGTATGTTGCTTGTGCTTTGCCATGTAGAGAAATTTTTCATTCTGAAATGGCCTTTCCTTCTGAAGAAGGAGCCTTATGCCCAAATTTAGGGGACCCTCAAGCTTCTTTCATATTAGAATGTCTTTTAAATACCCTCATATTTTCTCATTAATAAAATTTCAGAAACACGATCTGAATTTGAGTAAGTAGTGAACTTATTCAGGCTAAATGACTTGTGCCTTTGGAAATTGGGATGTGTCCCTGCTTATGCGGTGGGAGAATATGGATTGTTTCTGTAAGACACACGCGCACAACACGTTCTTTTAAAAAACAAATCTCTTTTATCGCTTTGCTATGATCAGCCTATGTAAATAGTTACTGCTCATATTCGCTTTTGTAAATTGCTGGATTTTTGCCCTAATCTCATTTTCTTTCTGTTTATGGTTTGACAATATCTTATATCAGTGGTTCTTAATGAGCAGGTACCAAGACCGGCATCACCAACACCACTTGGGAACTTGTTAAAAATGCACATTTTTGGCCCCTCCACAGATCTGCAGAAATTCTAGGGGTGGGGTCCATCAATCTGTGCTTTAATAGTCCTCCGGGCGATCCTGATTCATGCTGAAATTTGAGGACCATTTTCTTAGAGAATGGATCTGTAAGGGTCTGATGTGCACTTTAACAAATACTAGTAGTACTGGTATTCATTTTCACTTGAATTTTCCAACATAACAGGTTTGGAAAGTTTGGGGATTCCATTTGACCTGTGATTGAAATTTTAGAAGGTCTTAGATTTTCATATAAAGATATCTTCCTTACATTCCAAATAATTACTTTTATGTAAGAATTCCAGTTGAACATTATTGAATGAGGCATCTCTAAAACTAAAAATAAGTTACTTTGAATTTAATATATTATTTGCTGTATTCTCTGTTAACATATTAATGATATGGGAATGGCTACCTGAAGTAACTCTTAAAAATGGTCTGAATCTTATATCATCTTTACTTTGAATAATTTAAAATAATAAAAATAAACCCTGGCATTAATATATTTTCTTTCAGCAAGAGCTGATCTACTTCACATTCAGCAGACAGGGAAGTGGGGAGCACACGGCGAACCTCAGCCTCCTGCTGCAGAGGTGCAATGAAGTCCAGCTGTGGGTGGTCACGGAGATTCTGCTCTGTAGCCAGCTGGGCAAGCGAGTGCAGCTAGTGAAAAAATTCATCAAAATTGCGGCTCAGTAAGTGGCTGGTGGTGACAAGTGCTGTTCCTCTTGCCTCCTTGAGAGAGTCCACTGATTTTTTTCCTTGTGATGATAAGAAGGGTTGGGATATAAAAGTGTAGTCTTGGGTTTAGTGACCAAATGGTTGAAAAGGTATGTTCTAGAATATTTATGTCTTCGCATACGTGGAGTATTTATGTCTTAAAGTAAGTGTCAGAATACCACACTGAGGCGCACTGTGCTGTATGCGTGGAACTCATAAGCAGGCAGTGCACACATCTTGCAGCCAAACCATGATATGGCTGGGTGAGCTACAGTAGGCGAGGAAAATGGGGAGGATGATATGAGGGAGTGAGAACCATCAAAAATCAGGTGCATTCTAGGGTTCTGTTCAGTGCTCCTTGATGCCCACAGTATGAACTTCTGCAAACTCATTCGTTAGAAGGCCCTGCACTTACCCCTGAGCCTCACCTTACCTCCAAGCCCACCCCCTGGATGCACCCTGTGCTCCAGCCACTCTGAATGTCTGTCTCGTCCCCATGCACACCATCCTCCATGCCTGGACACGTGTTGTTGGTGCTACCATGCGTGGCCACTTCCACCCAGTGAACTGCTGCCATTCTGCAAGACCCCAGTCAAATGTTACTTCCTTCCTGAAGCGATGTCTGACTTTCAAGTGCAGTGTCAACTACTTCCCTTCTGCACACACGTACTTTCACTTTTTAAAGCTCCTTTATTATATTTATTAATAAATATATTAATATTTATTAATATAACAGGGACCATTTCTAATCAGTCATTGTACCTGGGTGCCTGCTTCAAAACTTGGTAAATAGCAGTGACTCAGTTGAATGAAATTTTAGTAACTTGCTGGAAGCATCTCTTAAAATACCAGATTAGTATCCTGAGCTGTTCTTTGAACAGCTTCCCAACAGAAGCAGGTAGCGTGAATCGAAATCTTTCCCAGTTTCTTTTGCTTCCCAGGATTCCCAGGCTTCCCATTCTATTTCCCTTATGTCTTCCAAAGTAGATTTTATGTGAAACAGTGTTCAAGTACATTTCAATATTCAGGAAATATATATTGATCACTCATATGTGCAGATCTGTACAAGGTAGTGTGGGGGAATCAGACTGAGCCTACACCCAATCCCCAACTTTGAGGAGCTTGCAGTCTGCTGGCAAGATATTTCTATAATTCAACTGGCTAATGTGCAGGTCAGAATGGGGGACTGATGTAGTATGAGATCTAATTCTGCTGGGGACTCTAGAGACCAGGGAAGGCTCATACCCCAAGGGTGTGGGAAAGGAGGACCAGGAAACATTTTGTGAAAGAAGTAGCCTTTGAGGCTCTATTTGAATTCTGGGTGAGATTTGACAGGTAAGCATTCAGAAGAGCACACTCTCCATGGAGGGCAGACTCATTGGAGACTGAGAAGCAGATCATGTGGTCAGAGAATGTAGCCTTGTCCAAATTGGCAAGAGTAGACGGCTATTTGTGAGGAAGTTGTGGGAGATTGATCTGCAAAGGAAGATGGGACCAAACGGTGAAGGATCTTGCCTTTCAGATTTTGAAATCTGCATTTCAGAAAGAGTTTGAACTGAATTGAGAAGGCAGAAGGGATCCATTGAAAGTTTTTAGGTAGGAGAGTGATATGATCAGAGTTGTCCTTCAGGAAAGTTGGTCTGAAAAATAGCACATAGACTGAACCGGAGGCCAGGAGACCCCAGAAACAGGATATTTTGTGTACTTAAGTAGGAGACCATGGAAGAACCTGACTTGGTGTTTAGTGTGACTGGGAATGGAAGGATAGATAACAGATATGCCTAAATCTTGGAATGTTTTTATGGTGAATGCTATCTATTTTTTCTTTTTGATTTGGCCAGTGGATTCCAAAATGGCTTGTGAAATTCCTGAAGGCGAGGCTTTTTTGGGTAAAAAGGCTTCTTATAAATGCCAGTTCTGTGGAAAAATGGGACATTAATGTTCCAAGGAGTAAAATGACACCACCCAGCTCAGTTCCCAGTATAAGATGATATCTATCCTCAGGGAAAGGAAATACATTCACATCTTCTTCATAGGCCCATCCTCTTGAATTATTTATGGTACTGGTCTTTATTCCTAGCCCATGGAATAGAATGCCAACAGAAACATAAATTCCTTATGATCACACCGGTAGGAATAACCAAGGGAAAACATTCCTTTCCACAATCAGGAAGTGTTGTCCCTGCCTAAGGCATCCTATTTGCATATTCATGTTTCCCCTCCTTGCTCCATCCCCGTCCCCCACCTCTGTGGATTGAGTGGATTTTATCTCCTCACACAGAGACAAAGGAGCGTTTGCTGAACTGGAATGTTCAGTGTCAGACAGTCTGTTCTTACCATGGAATAAATGACCCTGGGTAACAGGATTCCAGACTGGAATGGTATCTAATATTTGCACTGTATCAATTTGTCTTCTACAGAAATTGTGTCTGTATTTTTTAAACAGATTCAGATATTAGTTATATGTGGGTTTTTTCCCCAAAGTGTGACTAAAAAAGAGAGCTAAATAGACCACGAAAACTGCCTATGGGGAGATAAAAGATAAAAGATGGGAATTACATCTAAGATTTCATAAAGATAAGTGATGCTAAATAAAAAGAGGAATAATAAACTTTTTAATAATGAATAGTAATAAAATCATTTCCCCAGAAATGGTGTTTAAAAAGCTTGCTGTATACTAGGCAATTGGGTGATGGGAAGAACATAAAAATGAAATAGACATTTATTCTGGCCTTAAGGAACCTACTGTTTAGAAGGAAAAGACATAACCAGGGGCCTCCATTGTATAGTCAGGTGGGAGGACCAGGGAGTAAGAGAGACCTCCACGTGAGCCGCTTCTAGCACAGCGATGAAACTGTTCTTACTGACAAGAGCATCGCAGAGGAGCCTGGTGTTCCAAAACGTCAAGTTGAGAGACGGAGCTAACTCATGTCTGTTCTGGCCATTGTGAACTTTCAAGGGGCCTAATAAAGCAGAAGGGAGGGAGAGTCACAGCACTGAAGTCTTAGGCAGCAGCGATTCTCAAAAATGGGTGTTTGCAAACCACAGACCAGGAAGCATCTTGTTTCGGTTTATTCATGGAATATACCAAGCAGGGTCCACCCAGGATAAAGTTGGCAAGAAACCAGGTGAAGGGCTCAATTGGACTAAGGTCCAAAGCCTCACACCCATCAGGGAACTACAGGCAGAGCCGACAGCTGGACAAGAGGACTGTAGAGGGACAGACCATCCCTGGTGGGATGTTCAGTGGTGAGGCGCCTATAGGACGTCTGTTTACCCCAGGTGTCTTCAACACTAGGTGTGGAGGCAGCAGTGTCTTTCCGGGTCCCACTATTAATGGGGATAGAACTTCCAAAGTGCTTCCAGGCCTGGGCCTCCCTGGCTTGGAGCCTAGGAGCAGCTGGCCATGGGCAGTTCTAGTCCCTGAGGCTGACTCTAGGAGTGGACCAGCCAGAGCACAACTGCTGTGCATTTTCCTGTGCATTGTAACAGCCCAAACCATTTTCCTGGTTGTGAACTAGATATTCTTACATATTGCCTGTGTGACTAGAAATCGGTGTAGCTTTGGGGAACAGCAGTTTGTAATGTATATCAAGAACCTTTAAAGCCTTCATAGCTTTTGACCAACCATATAATGATTAAGTCTAACTTAATGAAAAAAATCATAAATACAGTAAAAAGTTGTATGCACAAAGATATTCATTGCTGAGTTCTGTCCAACGTGGAGGAATTGAAAGTAAATGTCAGCAATAATGAGTAAACAAATTATGGAATATGTTCTCAATGAAATATTATGTAGCCGTTAATGATGATAGTGAGGAATCCACAGTACATAATAAAACATGGTATTTAACTGAAAAAGCAGGATAAAGAGTTGCACATACAGTGTTCTCAAATCCATATGAGACATTGATGGAGATGTCATAGAGAGATGGCCTCTGAGGAAAGCTAACATACACTAGGGACGTGTTGTGTGCCCCCTTCCTGCTAAGTACGTTCATATTTTTTCATACTTAATTATCAAGGTAGGGTAATTTCTTAATTTCAGAGCCTTACCTCAGATAAAGGAGTGTCTGGAATGCACAGGCTACTCTGGAAGCCTAAGTTCCTTCTGTCAGGCCCCTCAGCTGGCTTGACAGTGGAATGTTGATCAGTCAAGTTTTTGAGCACAATTGATGTCATCCGGAATGGATAACCTTATAAATTGAATGGAGCTCAATATGATCTTATTTTGCATTTTATTTCCTTGTTTCTTTAAATGAGAAATGTAAGACAGTATCCCATAAAATATGCCGTCTTTTAAACATATACATAATATAGTAGCTATTTTGTTGGTAGCAAAGAAAATGTGTCTAAATGTAACAGGAGGGAGAGCATAGACCTGGGAGGTGAGAGGGGCCTGTCTGCCAAAAAATTAAAACAGCATTTTGATGAAAGAGATGGGACCAGAGAGCTGTCACAATGAGAGTGTGGCGTGTATAAAGAAACATGAATTTAGAAGTGTTCAGTTGAAATTGTAAATATATACATAATAGATAAAAAGAAAAAAAAAAGAGGAATCAAGTGACATGTGAGGAGGGTGTCCAGAGCACAGATCTTTTCCTAAAGGTGAGGATGGTCTGAAGCATTTGGAGTCACTTTTGTGGTAGCAACAGCTGAGGGGCGGGGAAGGGTACGTTGGCTACAGAGCAGGGTTCAGTGCTGGCCGAGAGGCTGAACTTTGTGGCCAAGGAAAGTCTTCTCAGCTTTATCTTTTGTGATCATCCCATGAAAGGTTTCCTCAAAGCAACCTCTACTTTCCTTTATTCGGCAGCTGCAAAGCCCAGAGAAACCTGAATTCTTTCTTTGCTATCGTGATGGGTCTCAACACTGCTTCTGTCAGCCGCCTGTCGCAGACCTGGGAGGTGAGTCTTGGGGTTCCATGGGGCGGGAAGGAGGGCTGGCAAATAAAATGGAAATGAAACATTCCAGTGAAAGCCTTTATTTAAAATAAGTTGATTCAAATGAGATGAGTACTACTAAGCTAAAAATGTTAAACAGTAATGTTGTCAGAGTGGTAGGGACCATTGCTTCAAATGGCCTTTCAAATGGTTCCATAATAAGTATGATAGAGAGGAAAATCGTATAGTGCTCCCCAGCTGAATGAGTCTTCCCTTCTGCCACTCCCTGATAGCAAGGTCCTAGCTCTGTGCTGGCCTTTCACAGTCTCAGCTGTGCGGGGTGGTGTGTGCTCAGAAGTGGATTTGCTGTGACGCTGATGAATTTCAGCTTCAGGACCTCCTGCTTGTAGGGCCCCTGGCAGTGTGTTCACATGGATGATGTCCATCTTTGTAAAATTTGTAAAGTAAAGTAATTTTAGATTCTTTTTGTTAGAGAGGGTCCACAAAGTGCTGTACATTTCAGGCCTCCCAAATCCTGGCTCTGCTTGGGCTGTAAGATGCAGAGGCCACTCAAGTTAGCACAGGTTCTGACACACAGACTCTGAAGTTAAACGTGGGAAGAATGTCCCTAAGCTTAGCCAGACTTGGACTCAGCCTTCCTGCCTCTCTCGTGGCCCCATCACCTCCTCCCCGTGGACTTTTGTTTCCTTCACTCTCCTCTTCCTACCAGCTGGCTCCCTCCTTCTGTGTACCATTTCTCTCCCTCCTCACTTCTCTTTAGTCATCGTGTCTCTCCTTTCTGGCTGTAGCCCATGTGTAGCCCACGATGGTCTCCACAGCCTCTCTCCACAAGTCCTCAGATTCAGTTCCTATTACGGCACTATTGTCTTCATGGTTCCCAGTTCAGACTCCTACAAGAGAGAAGCTGATAGACTGTATTAGTCCATTTGTGTTGCTTATAACAAAATACCTGGAACTGGGTACATTGTAAGAAAATGAAATTTATTGTTTACAGTTTCAGAGGCTGGGAATTCCAAAGTCCAGGGAACATAGCTGGTGAAGGTCTTTGTGGTGGCAGCAGTGATGGCAGGGTATCACATTGTGAAAATGGCAGAAGCAGAGGCTCAAATCCTCATTGACTTTCCTCTTAAATCCCTCAGATCCACACCCCTGACCACCATCTTTAATCCATTCACTATAGCATGTGAAAGCCCCACCTTTCATTTACCATAATAGGATTTCCCACTCTCAGCAGTTACATTGGGTATTAAGTTTTGGGCGGACATTTAATCCAAGGCATAGACCAACTATTTTTTCTTCCATTAGTTCTTAATATAGGTCTCTGGGCAACCTATGGATTCACTTTTTTTCAGTCAGGGGCCATACCCTGATGAAATGCACTGTGGTGACCCAGGGGACAGTGCTTCTTAAAGGCCTTCCTGTTCTGCTTAAGCAGACAAGATGCTCGCGCACACCATCAGATTAAAGGAGATAGTCAGCAAATGCTACAATTGATCAGAGCCAGAGGAAAATGGCTACCAGGGGTCTGTGGGGGAGTGCAATTTGAATTAAACCTTGAAAGAGACTTTTGACTTAAAAAAAATTGGGAGGAGAAGTCATTCAATTCAAACAGCTTGCATTTAATCTGCATAGTGACTACCTACCACACGTGGGGCCCTGCATCAGTGCCATGGTGGACAGAGAATGGAACCGTTAGAGCATAGAGTACGGGTGATAAACGGAATCTTGAACCACGTCCTTCAGACCAGGGAGGACCATGTGGAGGGACACAGTCTGCTTTGGGGTAGCTGAGGAGACTCTAACAAAAAGTGCCAAGCAGCAGGGCCTTAGAGGTTGAGCTGGGCACTGCAGGAGTGTGGGGTGGGCATCCTAGACAGAGCTGACCCCAGGATCTCTAGGTCTGGTGACTGGGTGAATGAGAAGTGATCACACTATCCCAAATAGACAATACAAGAAAAGAAGTAGATTTGAAGAACTAGATCAGGATCAGCAAACTTTTTTGGTGAAGGGCCAAATAGTAGATATTTTCAGGCTATGCAGGCCATATGGTCTCTGTTGCAACTATTCAGTGCTGCCATTGTAGTATAAGAACAGCCATAGTTAATATATAAATGAATGGGCGTGTTGGTGGTCTAATAAATCTTTATTTACAAAAGCAGGTGATGGGCCAGATTTGGCCCATGGCTGACCTCTGGAGTAGATAAGTTACTTGGACACATGGAGTTTGAGATGCCACTGGGACATTCTTGTGGGATGTCGAACAGACTAAGTCATGCAGCTCAGAAGAAAGATTGGAATCAGTTGCAGAAGTCTATACTTTGTATCTTCTCATTAATTTGTCCTCCATTCATTGATGTGTATGTTTATATGTTTGTGTATGGCAGTAGTTTCCAAACAGATTAAACTGCCTGTTTGCTGTGAATAACTGAGTCCAGATTCAAAATTATCAAATTGAAAAATCTATTTCTAAATAATTTAAAAGTCTGATTATTGCGGGGTTTGCCTCATTTTTTTGATTCATTTTAGAAACAGAAAATCACACAAATTATCTTCTTGAACACTGTCATGTTGATGGCTAAAAATTAAGCACCAGCCATGGACTGGTGTCTGCATAGCCTCAGCTGCAGAAACAAATCAGAGAGCTTGGAGACTCATACCAAACCACACGGCCAGAAAGGGGCAGAGTCAGAATTAAGGTTCAGGCTGACTTGCAATATGTGCTCTTTACTACAGAAGATGACTAAGCCAGTTTTCACTTACACATGTCAAAGGCAGGCTACAATGTTCCGGACCCTTCTTCCTTAGGCCTGAATTCTTATTTGGGAGGATGGCATATGTTCGCATCCTCTGTTGCATGCCTCCTGTTGGTGTGGTTGAGCCTTACCATTCAGTGATTCTACTCATTAAAGTGCAGGGTGCATCACTGAAGGTTTTCATGGCCCTTCACTATTTAGCCCTCTGCTGTGAAATACAATTATATCATTTAATAAAAAATGTCAGCCAACATTATGATTTCCCACTCAGCAAGGCTATTAAGAAGATGAGAGCATTCGTCAAAGGTAGAACATACAACTGAAGTCTAAGTTTTTATTAAATAATCACCAGTGTGTGGAATGTCTAACCCGCCGGATTCCTGAATCACGTGGCTGTTATTTTAAACTGTTTTTAGCAACATTCCTAAGGAATGTCACATTGAGGGGATGAAGAAAATTGCATAATGAGAAGAAATCAGAGTAGATTATAGAGATATTTATTTATGTTCAGACATGGAACACAGAGCAGCACAGCTTAATGAAAACTCCCTTTGGTGCCTCTCAAAATAACTGACTTCTGTGACCTTTTGTTTTTTTGTTTGTATTCGTTTGTTTTTTAGAAAATCCCTGGGAAGTTTAAGAAACTTTTCTCTGAACTTGAAAGTTTAACAGTAAGTAGTTGAGCCAAAGGCGACTTACCTTCAAATTAATTGCTAGTATCTAGTTTCTTTCTAGATCAGTGGTTGGTATCTGCACTCCACAGTGTCAGGTAGCTTAGACTGGTTTCCTCGTGTATGAAAGTGTAGCTTTGTTTCTTATGTAGTGAAGTGAGTTGACAATGTTTCTTCTTCTCCATGTAAAAAGATAGTGAGAATAGTCCTTTTAGTGTGATTTTTCAGAAGGCAAATTTTTAAATACAGTTTATTTCAAAGCCTATGAAATTAATCCTTATAAATTTAGTGTGCAATTAGTGTCTTGTGTGTTATTCTTTTCTTCCTTTCTCCTTTTTACAATTTCTTAGACTGAGATACAAAATTTATTGTTTCTTTTTAGAACACAATAAAACAGTGTTCTCTTATTTCTGTGTGTCACCCATGCATTATGAGGGCAGTTTTTCTTTGCATTGTACCTAACAAAAGACATTGAGTTGCCTCATGATAGAAATTATGCAGAGGAAACTGTACTTAACAAACCTATTTGAGGAAAATAATAGGGTAATCAAAAGCTGTCTCTCTTTTGCAGTCATTTCCCATTATTGTAAACCAATAACTTGAATTTTATTCACTGCCTGGATTTTCTGCCCTAATTTAGTGAGTTTATTCTCCTAGGAAACCTTTATCTACTTTATTCTTAGAAAAAAACCTCTCTATCTAAATCATGTTCAAATTGTATAGCAAAAGTGGATTTAGAATTATTTCTATAGCACATTGATTTTTCTTTCTCTTTGTAATCTGCTTGGTTCGGCAGGATCCTTCTCTAAATCACAAAGCCTACAGAGATGCATTCAAAAAGATGAAGCCACCAAAAATCCCGTTCATGCCCTTATTGCTTAAAGGTAACAATTTTCTATTTTTTGTGCTATGTAATGCCATCTTTCAGAAATGTGTCACTCTAATTATAAAGGGCCAAAAAAAAAAAAAAGAGTTTTGACATTCAGACCTAATTGTGTTTGCTTGTGAGAGTTTTTTCAAATGCTCAGCTATTTTTGAGATACCTAGAATACTTAATTATGCTTGAGCAAATGTCAAAGCATTTTCACTTGACTCAAAACCTGGTGCTGGAAAGTTTGGTGTTTTTATTTTATTCTGCTTCTAAGCCCTGTATTATTTTCTTTGAGTCTACAATCCACTTAATTCAACCAAGAATAAGGCTGGCATAAAGAACCCAAATGGTGATCAATTATGCTTCATGTCCCTAACCTAAATTTCAGGGACATGGCCCACAGTTTGCCATCGTGTGAGAAATACCTTTGGTCAACACAGTGTATGAGAATTATTGTTAAGAGAGTGTATTTTCTTCTTTCAAGGAGTAGAATTTGTTGGAAAGTATTTGACAGCTCCAAGTTAATCCACTGACCTCTCTTCTGTAGAGCCCCAGATAATTCATCATGAAACATGTTAAATTTATAGATGAGAGCTCAGTGATCTTCCTTTCAAACTGAGAGATTAATAAATGGGAACTCTTTTTAATTTTTAATCCCGCCTATACTCCTGAGAGGCATTCAGTGGATATCTTTACCTATGTGCTTTCCAGAGAAAAGGGGTTCAGGCATTTTTCTTGGCCATATTTTGATTCCTTCAAGTGATTTTGTAGGAATACTCTTCCTTCCAGCCTCTGCTCTTCAGAGGCCTATAACTTCTGCTGGGTCAGGCCCCAATGAGTGGACCCATAAATGCGATTCTGGAAATGAGTTGCATGGGAACTGGATTGCTGGTTGGCTGTTCCCGTCTCACACTTCTCACATTGTCTCACCCTCTCTGGCAATAAAGCTGGCATTCCCTCTTCAGCTTCTCTCAAGAACAGCCAGAGCTTGGAGAATTATTGTGAGTTGCTATGCATTCCTGCAGCTACTCATTTCATCTTCATCTAATATAAAGCAAGAATCTTTATGAAACAAGAATATAATATTAGGACAATTGAGAGATGCACAGAATGCTTCAATCAAGCTGAAAAGATTCTGTTAACTATAAATTGAAGAAATAAGGAGAGACTGCAGTGCCAATATACAATTTAAAATTTCATTGAGTCTTTGTGTTTGTTTGCTTTTAAGATAAGTTCATTCAGGCTTATATTTTTTATTTGCAAAATAAAACACCATCAGCTGGAGGGTAGGGTAGGTGGAAAGTAACACTTAGAATCATTTAGACACACAGACAATAGAAAATGACCAGCGCGGGAAAGGGATTGATTTTAGGATGAAAAAGTTTTGAGACGATGAATACTTTTAAGGTCATGAGTAATTAGTTGACAATGTCCCTTTAACTTAATTAGATATGAGCAGCTTTCTGCTATGTATTAGTGGGCCCCCCCTGCCCCCCAAATATTTAATGCAGTTAAGTGTCTCACATATCTTAGCTTGGATGCAATTTTCTGCTGTACTGAGTTTATCTAGACCTCTTTGTTGGCAGCAAGACAAATTTCCCCTTTTTCTACTGGAAAATACATTCACTCATTCCAAAAGAACAAGTAGTAAATTGAACACTTTTTTCTTTTTTTCGTCAGAAGCCTTTTTGAGTTTAAATAAGCACTTATTTTTTCTTTGTATTAGTTTTTGGTCATTATAAAAAATTAAACTGTACTCTGTTATATTTAACGTTACCATTTTTGTCTGAAATAATTTCCAAAGGAAAAGAAGTTGAAATTTTTAGATATATATATATCATGCCTGAGATGAGATATTTTGGAAAAAATGTCCAACATTAATTCTTTAGTTTTTCAAATTACATGCTTATATTAAAAGTTGCAATGAACTATTCTACATTTTAGAGCAACCAGATAATTTTTAATGAAAACTCTTCCCTCTTTCTCCTTGTACTTCCTACTTTGAGATACTTTTAGAGAAATAGGACCAAATTGAACTCCTTGAATGTTTTGGAAGATTAGACCTCCCATGTTTCGTTTTTTGAAATAGCCAATTCCCAGTAAGCATGCAGATTTTCATACTTTTCAGGTAAGTGGATTACCTGAGGGTCCTTCCAGCCATCAGCTTTCCTCTTTCCCAGTTGAATTTCTTGCCTTTTGATGTACGTTCCGCCTGCTGTGGTGTAGAATTTGGTTCAGAAAGGGTTGAATGGGAAACCCAGAGTCGTGCTGGGGAAAGGTCCAGCTGAGCTGAGGGCAAACACAGCTGATTAGTGTATATAGTGTGTGCTCTTTTGGTGCTGGTGGTTCCTTGTGTTAGAGTGAAAAAGCAGAAAGTGTTTGAGGATAAATTGAGGTCCTTGTGGTGTGTTGTGAATGTATTTTGGAGTGGAGATTATTGTTGCAAAGTTGTGTTATTGGAAGGAAAGGAATGCTGGGGTGCTTGTGTTTCTTCCTTCTCTCCCATTTGCCATCTCTTCAAAGTGTCATTTCATCTGGCAGTTCTATTTTATGAGGTGTTTGGAGGGTGTCTCCAGGTAGAAGGGGCCTGGCAGGCACTCATTTCCCTGAAACTGCTTCACGTCCAGTGACTTAAATTCTGACATCCCAGTTTGAGCTAATTCACCTGTTCGTTTCTCTCCCCTTCCCCCTCCTCCCCTCCCTATTTTCCAGTCACTCAACTACCATTCAACTGCATCTAAACCTTGAGCCACTTGAACCCTCTCCCCTCCTGGGCTGCAGCCCCACCTGGCCAGGTACCTTGGCCTCCCACTTGGGTCCCCTGCTCACCAGTGCCCTGGGCACCCTCCCTGCCCGCCAAGCCCCGCCTGTCACTGGAGCAGCCATCCACTGTCTGCTGACCTCAGCAAGTCCCTGAGAGTTGATGTTAAGAGGGACCACCCAGGAAAAAGATTTAAGGCAGGAGGGAATGAATATGTGGTGGGAAGGATGAGGGAAACACTTTAAAAGGTGCAGAGGCAGCTGGAATGCCATAAATCCCGCAGGTTGACTGTAACTGGTAGCAAGAACAGCCCAAGTCCTTTCAACTCAAGATGCCTGGAGAGGAGCAGTGGTGAGAGGCAACCACTTCCCCAGGTTTGAATCCTGGCTCTGAGCATGGGTCAGCCATGGATGTCCTTTGGGCCCTATTTTCTTCACATGCTTATCTCCTAGGGACTCACCTTTAGTCTTTTGTGAATATTAAGTGAGTTAATGCAGACAAAGCACTTGGAGCCATGTCTAACACTGTTAATAAATATAAACTGTCATTATTGTCACCACCCTCATTGTCATCCTTAGGAACGTGGGGTGGGGGTAGAATGATAAACCTTGTATCACTGGGGAGATGGACCCAGTGACTCTGAGAGGGCATTTGGAACCTGGATTTGCAGAGTTGGTAGAGGTGAGGCTTTCAGGTGGTGGTTAATGTAAGTAGAGGCACACAGTGTTTCATTTGCTGTACTAAAAAGGTAAGAGCTGTGTTGAGTACTCTTTTTAAATATTGTGTCACAGTGAAAGCTTGCAATTAATTATTTTCTGAAAGCAAATGTGCAAAAGATAATAAAATCACCAGAGTTTGTCAGAAGACAGTGTAATTAATTGTGAGTTGTTTTCCTACTAGGACGTCAGTTTAAAAGAAAAGTGGGGAAAAGCTCATGAAAACCTTGCAGTCCATGCTGGAAGCTGCGTATGAGGGACCATTGAGGATCACTGGGCATTGTAACCATGTCCCTGGTGCCGCCCCTACCCCGTAGTCAAAGCTCAGTGGCCCAGTGTTTAGGAGGCAGGTTTCAGGAGCACCTGTCTTATAACTGCCCCTTAGGGGCTAGCAGAATGAGTCTTGATTAAATGCAAATGTGTTCCCTTTCTATTTATAGGAATTTTTAAGTTCGTCTTTTCCCTCTCTTCTATCAGGTTCTTTTAACAAGATTTTTGAAGAGTATTTTTATTTGGTTGGTGTTGGGAAAATACAGGAAAATGGTCAGGGCCCCTCAGATGCTCAGAATCTTGCCGAGCATTTGCTGTGAATAGGTTGTGTGTGGGTGGAGTTAGAGCGCCCGCGCAGCGCTGCCACCCTGGCTGGAGTTTACTGCCTCGGGTGCCCTCCCGGCGCAGCCATGCATTTCCAACCTGCGGCTTCCGAGGATCTGTTTGCCGGTTACGTAGCTCATAAACCTGCATGTAAAGGGTCAGGTGACACAGCCTAGTGTGTGAGGGGTCTGGTGACCCAGCCTGGTGTGTAAGGGGTCTGGGGACGCAGCCTGGCATGTGAAGGGTTTGTGACCCAGTCTGTGAATGGGCTTGAGGGCTCTGTGAGCTCCAGACCCAGCCCTAGCTTGACAATCGGCCCAGTCGGTGCAGGATGACCGGCAGGTAAAAGAGCCTGACAACTAGCGTGGTCGCCTAGCTTTACAGTTGGCATCATGAACAGGATAATTAGCTCTGCAATTGGCTTTGTCAACAGGATTCTGACATTAGCCTAGTCTGACAGTTGGCCCTCCCTGTCTGTGTTTAACGTGATTACTTGCACATTTTTTAAATTGTGGTATATTTCTTATTGTCATCTTTGCCTATGAGGATTCCCTAATCCTCAGTCATCACCCTCAGTCATTGACCCTCTGATCTGAGTTTCTATGTCATCCACTCTCAGAGCTTCAGCTGCTGTCTTCCATGTAACCACTTCCCAAATCTCTATCTTGAGGAGGCGCTCCGTTGTTTATTGCAGCCCAAAGGAGATTTTTATTTGAATACCTCTGTCACTTTAAATGCAATGAGTCTCAAACCAAATTTAGCTTTTCTCCTCCTCCAAAAATGTACCTTCACCCTGCGTTCCTTATGTTATTTTCGTCAGTGGTGCTTTCTTTCTCTCGGTTTGAATGCGGCCAGAAATCTTGCCATATTCAAGCCTGCCCCTCTCCTCCCTCCCTTCTGATACACAATCAGGCACTGGTTTTGGGAACCAAAAATTTAAATTTGAACATCTAAATCAAAATCTTAACTGTTTTAAGTAAGGCAGGTCCCATACACTTTGCTAGGGATTTTTAAAAAGCAAACGCATAAGCATTAAAATCCTGTTGTTTCTGGGTTTTCAGTTCTTCCCAGTGTTCTGGCCTAAAAACATAGTGGACCAGTTCAGTTACAGTACGGTGTTAACTTAGGTCAAGTGAGTGGAATTCAATTGTGTAAAATATATACTTCAAGTAATGTTGTGCTGTTTTTCTATGCACACACACACACACACACACACACACACACACACACAAATACAAATGATGCACATCATGTACTGTGCAGATTCAATTTCATGTTGCCTTGCCAAGAGTATGGAGTGATCCATAATATTTAAGAGAAATGAATAATTTGCATTATATCTAGACCTTTTCAGTCTGGACTCATGATCCATTCCTAATGTTACATATTTTTTTGTTTTTAATTTTCAGATGTAACATTTATTCATGAAGGAAATAAAACGTTTTTGGATAATCTTGTCAATTTTGAAAAGCTGGTACGTAAATTTCATTATTTCTCCTTTTTCCACTCTAGAGGAAATGTTTGCTTTTCTGCTCCAGGAAACAAATGGTTTTAGTTCTTTTCTCTGTTGAATGCATGGTGATTTCCAGCTTATTTGCTGCATGTTATGCATTGTCAATACAGTGTGTTCCAATTAACAGTACGTATGCTAGCAAAGTTTTAAGAGCCAAATATGAAAATCTGCTTTTCATTTTTAAAAATGAAGTTTCATTAGGTGAACATCAATGGTTGAGTGTATTTTACTGAGCCAGAAATAAAACTGTAAGGTTCCCATCAGAGGAATTCACAGTATTGAGATTAAGCTTTACTGCTTTGTAGGCATCTTCATGTCTCAGTGTGTGCTGATCTCAGGATGGAGGAGAAAGAAAGTTTTTCCTGGGGAGATGTGTCTGTCTCCCAGTATTCCAAGCTTGGATATAAGGCTGGGATTTGTAGGGTCCACATGTGAGAGAAGGGCCACCTCCGTGTCAGCCAGTGTATCAGTGGTGCCACTTCTGAGCACTACACACATATAGCAGCTCTGACAAAGGGTTATGGGTCCTTGGTCAGACCTCTCTTACTTATTCCTAAAATGCCTGAATTTTCTCCATGTATTCCCAGGGACTTTGTCATGCTTTGGGCTCCTCCAAGCTTTTCTGACCTGCCCATGGGCAAAGGAAGAGTTACATGTAAAAACTGAGCAGCTGTAAAGTAGGAATACTCCAAAGAGCCCGCTTGACTAGGAGAGGAACAGATTTGTCTGACAGATGAACTTTAGTGTCATAGATTAAACTGTCCTTCATGGTTAAAGATGATACAGAGTAACCCCTCTCATAGATCCTGACCTTTGAGTGACCTTTTCAGAAATGGTGATGGATTGGGGTGAACTCTTTCAGACACTGACCCGGGTTCCCTCTGAGACCGCATTTGGTGTTTTAGAGGAGCTGAGTGAGGTAGGAGCCTCAGACCGTGACCAAAGAGCAGCACGAGCTGATGAGTCCAGTGAGGCTTGGAGGCTGCCTTCGCCTCCTAAGTCGTTGCTCTAATAGTCAAGCAAACTGGCCACATGTGAGACAGGCAGCGTGGGAATGTGCTGACGGCTCTTGCCCAACTCCAAGCCGCACGTACCTACAATCTGGAAGACAGACGTATGGAATATCTTGCCATAGCTCCGTTGTAACCACTCTGAAAATGATCACTTCATGGCTAATTATTTTTGAAGTGGAGCTGTCTATAATTTTTCAAGTCTGTTTCTGCACTAAATGTTTTGGAATCAGAGCTCAGTTGTTTTAGATGCTGTCGTCAACCAGAAACAGCTGGAAATGGATATTTAAAGTGTTTCAGGGTTTTTTTGTACTTATTTTGTGTTGCCATGTGATATTCTGAAGACTCCAAGGCACCTATTAGCAACTAAAGACTGCAGGCACTAGAATTCCCATCTCTAAGCAAGTTAATCTCCAGTGTTGGTGATAATGAAGTGATTGTGGGAATATGAAACCTGTGGTCAAAATTTACTTTGCCTGCTGGCCAGCGCATCCGGTTAGGAATGCCAACCAAGTGAGTTTTGTAGAGCACGGATGAAGATGTGGGATGAAGCGTGTCACCCCAAGTGGAATTACCTGTAAAGATCTAGTCATTTTTCCTTCTGACTGATCCCCAGGGGACATGGGAGAATAACTGCTCTCTTCATATAGCCGACACTGCCTATTGTTGAGGGAGACTGGTAGTTGACCTTCCCCCTCACGTGAAACCTGTGGTCTGGTTAAGTTCATTGTGTCATCTCCCCACCGGTAATGCCACCAAGGTAAAAGGACAATTGGATAAAGGCACAAGTGGGAAAGTGCAGTGGGAGGATCCCTCTACCCTTTCTATGCCCTTTCCTTCTGACCAGCATCTACACTTGCCCCTGCTTTCTCCAGCAATCCAGCGGAAGCCTTTTAGTGCCAGCTTCCACCTGTGCTAAGACTTTCAACTAAGCACAGGCAGCGAAATAATGTCTAAATGATATTACTTCTATTAGGGTCAATAACTGGGCCCTTAATTCTGTAAGAAAGTCTAAGGAAATAGCATGGCATAAATAACATTCTATGTTCAATTCCTAATGAGAACATTCGTTAAAAAGAGAACGAGAAGGTGGGCGCGTGGGCGCATGCACACAGGAGACCCCCACGCAAAACCATCAGGCAGTTACTAGCACATCATTTCTGAAGATAGCAGACTTTGTGGTATCTGTGACCTCCTGGTCCTCAAAGAAGATGGCACTTAAGACACAGCCTGCCTCATGCTGACCCCTCCTTACATGGAGAAGACAGGGTAATTTTTTTCCAGAAGGACAAAAATCAGTTTTATATCATACGTAGCCCTATGTTATATGTGGATGCCGGAGAATGAGACTGACCTTCCTAGTGGAGACAGTATTTTCAAGGAATGTTTCTTAGCAAAGGACAGGGTTTCACTTAAGCTAAAACAGGATCATCTTTCACAATAATGAACCAATAGAATCGAAGTGAATTAACTTGTGAGAAGCCAATTCCTCATGATGGATATCAGCGTAAGCCAGCCAGCAGGTAATTCAGTGTATTATCTTTCTCTGGCTGGTACAGGCCAACACATTAAGTGAGACCATGTGGAGACCCAGAAGTGCTCCTGGGTTTATAAGATTTTTATGGCTCCCTAATGCTGAGTTCCTTGCTGCCTCAGCAACTCTAAATGTTTCCATCTCAAACGATTAAATAATGAAGAAACAAATGGTTTTTCCTTTTCTTCTCTTCATCCCTCAATGTCAAGAGCATCATATTTTACCATATCATCCTCTCTTCTCCTTCAGAAAGCCTAAAGAGGATCAGGACTCGGTTTCAATGCCCTGCTCAGTACCGAGCCTTATATCAGCTCTAGCTTTGCACGGACCACACAGTGGCACATGACAGAAATCAGTGTGGTGCCACAGCTTAAAACAATGGGAAAACTGTCCTGGGAATCGAGGTAAAATTTGGGGAAGGAAATTTAACAATACGTTCACAGACATGAGTCAGGTCTCATTCTCTTGACAAGTGCAGCTTGAGCTACTGCTATAATCACTGTCCTATTTAATTTTCTACTATTAGGTCGAAGTACATTAGAAACATAGTTGTGAGAATAATCAATAGGTCATATTCAAACAATGTTTCTGTAGTTCTGGATTTTATAAAGAAATTTTGTTAGTGTTAACATTACTGTTTCAGCAGTAATGCACTGACTGTTTGCTGGGTATAGATGATGCTATATTCCATGTGTACAGGTAGGACATGAAAGATGATGACACTCTTGGGGAGGTTTGGAGGATCAGGTATTGAAGGATGTCGATTCCCAAGACAAAGTAGGGGGAGTAGGTTCTCCAGAGGGCTAGACATAATGACAACAGTATATAGAAATTATTCTGGTAACTGTATAGGTGGAGTTGTAGTAGAAAATGGTCTCTTCTAGAATGCTGTTTCCTTCATCATAGAAAACTAAAAATGGTAGACACAGCTAGAAGACTGTTGCAGGCACATACCTATGAGGTGATGGGTCTTGTCAAAACAGCTTCAGATTTAAGAAGACTTTTGCCTGGTTATCAGTGAGGACTTTAAAGAAAGAAGTTGAGATAGAATGCTGAGGACGGTAGGAAGGAATGTAGATTATGAACAGAAAATGGTCTCTGAACATGTTGTTTTAGAAAATGTTCATCTTTGTATCTCATTTCCTGTCACCATTTGAGATACATGAACCTTTGGGTCCACGAAACTTCCTACCTCCATTCAGCACATAGGCATGAGTCTGTGTGTGTGACATGTGGCAGGTACTGGGCACACAGAGCCCTCTGGTGGTACCTGGTCTGGATGGGAGAAAAGTTCCACAGCAATGACCATGACACAAAACCAATAGGCATCATGCAAAGAAGAGTGGGAGTGTTGAGAATGGAGCCTCCCAAGGCCAGAAGGGCGATCTCAGAAGGGCTTCATGGCGAGAATGTGACATGTCACTGAAGTGAAAAGCATAAGCACAGGTGGGTGGGAGGGCTGCGCTTCTTTACAGTGAGTTTTCTCAGGGCTTAGTTAGAATCCGTGCAACCCGGTGTGGGAACCACTGTTTCTGCAGACAAGGACTAAATATTCTTTTGTGTCAAGCTCAATATAATCAATTAAAGTTATATTCAGCTTCAAATACAGCTCTTCAATTTACACCCAAAGGTGTTAGACTATCCATCTGCCCTAGCAGGCCCTGAGGCTTCAGCAGCACCCTAAATGTCCCTTGTTTTGACATATGTCCGTTCTACCTTCCAGCACATGATTGCAGACACTGTCCGAACCCTGAGACACTGCAGGACTAACCAGTTTGGTGAGTAATTGAAGTCAGGTGTGGAATGTAAATTGACTATACATTGCTACCGACTATGGCCATATCACAAGTATTTAGTGGTAATACATTTAAACAGATCGAAAAGCTTAATATGTATGAGGATACTTCAAAAAGCTCATGGAAAAATAGAATTAAAAGACAGTATGAATCTTTCCTAGAACTTTTTGAAGATCCCTCATATATATGTCTGCATATTATATGCAGATACTAGATTTGTTTTCTCACTGCATGTTTGAGATGCAGAGAAAGACAAGATAGGGCAAATTATTAGTCCCTCATGGCAGAAAATACACTGTGCAAGTGACTTTAGACCATCAGAAGCTCCCCCACACATCCTTGGTCCCAGACAGTCCTGCTCTGCTTGCCCTTTGGCTCAGAATTACTGGTGAGTGTAGCAGGGGTGACCCTGTCGCTACTGCTTGGAGCCTTCCTGGAATAAGACTATAGTTTGTAAAAGTGCCGAAAGCAGCCTTCCAGAATCCTTTCTCTTTTCCAACAAAAACTTCCTGTCTGAAGCTGCCTTTCAGCTGAGAAAGTATTTTTCTGAGCACTTTTGTAGAATTCCCACTGAGACTAATGTATGTACGAATATTTGTTCCATTTTGAATCTCAGGCATAATTTATACTATGTTTAAATGGTTTAAGAACATTGCAGGAAGGAAGGAAATCAGCTTTATTGAGCTAAAGGAGCTTTCACATGGGCAATGGAATCCTGACATCAGTCCTACGGAATGGGGATTATTAACCCTATAGGTGCAGAGTAGAAAACGGAGGCTCAGTGAGGTTAACTCATTCAGCCATTATTCAAACTGGGGCTTCCTGACTTTCTTGCCCATGCCGTGTCCTTTGCCCTATGCAGATTCTATAAGGAGTAATAAAAAAAAAAAAAAAAAATAGAAAGTTGAGCTCAATAATTATAAATCAGTCAAAGGTAACAACTAAGTAAAACTTAGTTTAGGGAATACATCCTCATTGTAAAGCAATTTTTTCAACAATACAGAAGTATATATAAAGTAGAACATCAAAGACCCATCTCCCAAGGTAAGCACTACTTGGCGTACAATTTGGTACACATTCTCGAGAATGTTTTTCTGTTCAGTGCTGGTCTTGGCGGGCAATATTGTCCTCCAACAAAACAAGTTAGGAATTGAACATCTGTATGTATGGATTACAAGTTTTCTGTTTGAACAGGAAGATTATAAATATAAGAACTAATTTTCTAAATATTCACATCAATTAATACTCAATACATATGCTTCTATATTTCTTCATTAAGCACACAAGTATAATACAGTTGTAATAACAACATTGTCATGGAGATTAATTCAAATGTACGAGCATAATGTTGCTGATGAATATGGCTTCTTACTTCTTTCTTCCTCTTTGCTTCCCAAGTATTTGCCAGGTATTCAGCTAATTCTCAGACATCAATCTCACTCACTAAGGGATTCTAGCTTATATGTATGCTTCAGGTATGAACAGAAAGATCCATATTAGAACTTGGGCTGGCCTTGAACCTCCCAGTCACCAAAGAGTAACTCTCTGTGTAGCACTAAGCAAAGGAGAAATTTGAATAACTATCAAGACAGTTTGTGTTCTAATAGTTACATATCTTTAAAAATGGGGATTGGGACTGAATTATGTGAATTCATTTTAACAGTTTATATGGGCATAGTAAACCAATGTCAGCATTTGGGATAGAATAAGATAATGCTAATCAAGTCACTTACAAATTATAAAGTGTCATGCAAGTGTCATTTGTCATGAATGCAACCATTCATTGTGCTGTCTTTGTAAGGTTTGCAAATTAACAACAAAATTGTCTCTGTAGTGCCATGTTTTCCAAACCATTGTTTACTAAACCAAAAGCAGTCTCAGCGTCTTCTAGACAAGGCATTCTAGAATAATACAGCTTTTTGGTCACTTACCAACGGATGGGATGGTAAAAACTTTAACTCCTAGTACTTTTACTTGCTGAAACCAGGAAGCCTAGTTTCTGTTAAACCTAAGAGTTACAAGCCACCTGTGACACACAAGTCTTAAATTATTTCTTCATAAAACACATTTATCTTAGAAGAGGAGAAAAGGGGTCTTCACCAAGAGAAAAAAAAAATGCTTCAATAAAATGCTCAGCCTCCTCTGATTCCCGTCCTCCTGCTCAGGCTCTGCTCCAGTGTCACATCCTGTCTCTCCCATCTGTAGTTCCATGACGCCAGAGGATGCGACGTCATCACCACATGCATTTACATTGTCTCTCTATAGCGCAAGGTCACCATACCTTGAATTGTTTTGTTTTTGCCAGAGGATGCGACGTCATCACCACATGCCTTTACATTGTCTCTCTATAGCGCAAGGTCACCATACCTTGAATTGTTTTGTTTTTCGATTGTCATTGAATATGGTACATGATCTTGCTCCATTGTCCATGCCACTTTATCTCTGGTTTCTTATCAGAGCTGTGACTAGCATGGCACGCATGTGTCACAGAGTACCAAAGCCTCTCGTGGCCCCTTGACTCTTTGGCCACCTGGCTTTGTGGGTGGAAAACCCCCTTCCCTCGTTCTTCTTTGGGTGGACTCAAGCCCATGTGCATACTTTCTGAACCCACTTTAACCATACCTTAGGCTCTGTTCTGTGGTATCTGTTCATTCAGTTGGTTCATTAAATTATTTTTCCCCCAAAAATGATACCAAAGAATTGTACAAAATCTATTTTTAAAAAAATAGAGTTGTGTGTTCATGTGCTAAACAGATTATTAGGAATTTCTAACAATTCCAGACTGAGATATAAGAGCCGGTGCAGGCCGTTTGAATAGGCAGGTGCTGCGAAAGCCTGCATAGCATGGGAGCTCAGACCTTGGACTTGGGAGCCTCGTGGCCTAGATTCGAATCCTGGCTGTACCACTTTCTTGCTGTGTGACTATGCTTGGTGTTCACATCTGTGCATGGGGATAATATAATTTCTTGCTGTAAATACTTGCCAGTCTGATTGCCTGACTGGAGGAATCTAGTCTGAGCTGGAAAAGGATTTCTACTGTTAGGACAAGGACATCTTTTCTGGGATTCTGACTAATGAGAATCTACCTGGTAGATTTACTCTAAGCCTTAATGTGGGGTTTTACTGGTATTTAGACATAGCATTACTGCTCTCATGACATTGTCTTTTTTCCCTCTAAAAAAATAGGAGGTGATGTGTCTCCAAAAGAGCATCAAGAGTTGAGATCCTACGTTAATCACCTGTACGTTATTGACAGCCAGCAGGCTCTGTTTGAGCTCTCTCACAGGATCGAGCCTCGTGTGTGAGCCCAAGGCCTCACCTCCCCTGAAACTGAAGCACTTTGAGCTATAGGAATGTCTGTGCCAGGCACACTGCTTTCCTGTGAGAAAAGACGTTGCTGAGTTTTATCAGTAGACCACAAGTCATTCACAGGAAAGCCAGCCAAAGCGTGTTTGGGAAGTGACGTCAGCCACCAGACATGGGGAGAGGCCTCTCTGTGCCGCTTGCACGATGAGAAGGCAGAAAGAGAAGTCAGAAGCATTCCTGAGATGGAGAAATCTGGTTTCTTACGATCACATTGTTGATCCAATCCAATTTTCAACTTGATTTGTGTCGGCACCAAGAACGAGAGAACGTGTCTTGATGGGCAATGACCAAATATTTCAGTAAGAGCATGCATGAAACAGGAAGTTTTACTTTGCCTGGTATTAGATTACTGTTTATAGGCTGTCAAAGTAGTTCTTTTGCATGCCTAAAGACAGTGATGACATCTCTAGACATCCAGGGAGGAGGAGAGGTCTCTGTCAATATAGACGATGATATCACCAAAAGCCACTTTTGTCTAGGGCGTTTGTAAGGAGCAGCAGTTGGTACCCGTGCTCTGACTTGCCGATGAGAAATGTCAAGACATGCACGTCTTTGCATCCACAATCACTTATCAGTGTTTACCTGCAGGTGAAATTAGTTTCTGTACAACTGATTTGCAACTATGGGCAAGTTAGACTAAGTTGCTTTGCCGATACGGAAAAGGAGTAATCTTTAAGAAGTTGACTCATTTAATTTCTGGGGATTTTCTTTACGTTTGTAAGAAGGCTCTCATCTCTTATTGGGCACAATATGGTTTTTGAAAAAGCATGGTGCTTGACACATTGTAGGCACTCAGTAACTGTTTATTGAGATTACGGAGTCACAGAGGTCTGCATTCTTGTGCCTGATGATGTGCTAGTGTTTTGCATACTTCACGTAGGCTTCTTGCCAACAGTGTGTAATGACAACAGCCAGTGCAGGGAGATTAAGTGAGATTTGATGTGTGAAGCACTTATCACTCTCTAAAAAGAGCAAGGTAATAAGATAGTGTTGATTACCGGTCTTTGGGCAAATGAAGAGTACCCTGAAATATCCAAACATCTGATTTATGTTGGTGACTTAGAAGTTCTGTAGTCCACTTACCAGCTGGAGCAGGAAGCCTTTCTGCAATTCGCTTTTCTTCCCCCCTAAAGTCTCAGAGTCTTCCAACCTTTTTTTTATTCCCATTTTTGCAAGTTGGGGCTCCAATAGCAAATAAGACCTCTTGTTATTCTCAAGGACTGGTTAGAGGATTTCCCTCAACCTGCAAATGAACAAAAAACCCTATAGGTTAAATAATGAAATCCACCCCTTCCAGCCAGGTATTTGTCACTTTGCTAAAAAGCAAGGGCATCCTTGCGTGAGGTCCATTGATTTTCCAAATGTGTGAATGTGGGTGTACTTCTTACCATTCCTATCCACTCATCTCTTAGGTGCCCATCCAGACCTGCTGCTTATGTGTCTCATCAACCCCTTATTCATTCTCGTTACTGAGGTGTGGCCAATGCTTTCTGACACCTTTATAGCAGTGCTGTTTCCTGGGCTCAGGAACCATACTGAGCTTGAAATACTGCTCTAAGGAACCATGTGGAGAAAAATTTTGGTAGGACTTTCAAAGGGACTCAGTCTGGCCCCGCATGTAAAACTTCAGCCCTGAAGATCTACAGGGTTTTATAGAAAGGCACCATCCAGGGCTGGTCCACTCAGAGAAATGCTTCATGCTGCTGATAATGGAATGAGACCCACTGGAGGAGACCGTAGCCATGAGAACCAGAGAAAAGAGACTTCCCTCACAGCTGGTCAGACCCTCAAAAAGCCCTCCCTTTGGCAATTACTGAGGCTAGCATGGGCTTACAGCACAAACACATGTTCTTGTCTTTGTATAGCAAGGGACTAGGGTTTGGCCGGTCTAATCACATAAGGCCATTTTGACATTGTCTCTGTGTTTTTTATAATTTAAAGTTTTACTTACATTAGGTCTGCATTGATCCAAGTAGAACATTACCTTTAGAGGACTCATTTTCAGTAGAAAACTATTTCAGCATAGCACCTGCTACTTAGATCCTGATTCAGATATGTACACTTGGCCAAATGAAGCTACATGTGTATTGTGTTAAACACCTTTTGTGTGGTGTATTCTGAGTATCTCGCATAGAATGGGTGGAAGCAGGCTGGGGGAAAGATGATGCTTGCCCACCTTTTCCTCCAGCCATGGTCAGGTGGCTCTCAGGGTAACAAAGGGAAGGGGGGATTTTGTTTAGATTTGTTTTTCCATTCCTGTCTTCTGAATGTCTGAAATCTTTAAACCTTTCTGAAATTTAACAACTGTCTCCAGAGCTTTCCCAGGCAGCAACTCTTTGAAATTTCAGAAGCTTTGAGGGGTCTTAAAACCGGAATTAAAGAACTTCAGGCAGAATTGTGAGAACTAGACTTTGCTCAACAAGAAGCTCTTTCTAAAGAATCTGAGCTGTTCAGCAGTGAACAGGCCAGTGCAGGATTTAAGCACTCCCTGTTAATAGGGATGGACCGTATTCCCTCTCTGGATATTCACCAGGGCCTCTTCAGAATAGATTTTGTTCTGGCTAGAAGGGTGGACTGGAAGATGTCTAAGCTCTTTTCCAGCTCTCCTTTGGATTTTTATGATTGCATAAAATCCCTGTTCGCTCTGAAAATCTTGTGTAATTTGCCACTGTCAACAGCAGGTGGTGCAAGTGGGTTCTTTTTGTTACAGCACAACTCTTGGACAGTCCTATGGGTCTTTGGATTTGTCAGCATTCCTGCAAAGCAGCCCTGCTTGGAAGTTAACACAGGACAGCAAAACACAGGTTCCTGTAGGCAAAAATTGCAGCCTTTCCAATTTTTAAAAATATTTTTACATACACATTTGCAGATGTTCCATAGACTACAGTGTTTTAAATTCACTCTTTGTTATAATCTGTATAATTACGAAATGTTTGTAGTGATAAATATTATGACCTGCATTTACTTTTTTCTAGTATCCTTAACTATGTTTAGAATTAATTCATTTTCTTAGGCCAATATCCACAAGCAGGTAGTGTGGAGCATACACTGGATTTAGAAGCATTAGGATAAACACTCGCACCTTCTAGTTTGTAGGGAGAAGATGTTGCATAAATACATACTCGCTTCTGAGTAGGGGAGAAACAGTCACATGAGAGAGGATGCCAGTGACAACTTCTGATCCCTGGAACTAGGCTATCACTGCTGCCCAAATATCAGCCCTGCATTTCTGTTTGCTCCAGCATGTACACCGCAGCTCCTGAACTAAGTGTTTCTAAATGGCACAGCCAATTCAAGCTTCGCAGAAACTGGGCAAAAAACATTTTCCTGGGGAAAGTCAGGTCCACTGCATTTGTCCAACACAGGATTTCTTTCAAACGCTTCAAAGGCGTGTCCATAAAATTTCAGCCTGCTTATTACTGAGTAGGCCTGTTTTGCTTAAAACTGGTAGCGTGAAAATGTTTTTTAACAATTGCCAAAAAGTTAGATGAAAATGTACTACTGTACAAAGCAAAGCTGTATATACTAAACATTTTTTAGCAGAGTATTATTTATTTGCATAGCCTATTTATTGTATTCGTATTACACTGTTATTAAATACTGGGATGAAATCGATGACCTGAAGCAAGGATTCTTGCCTTGTAATATATCATTAATTAGGACTGCTGTGACGTTGTCGGCTTGTGCTAACAAGTAGAAGATAGAAAACCCGCAATCAGGGTGTCTACCTAACTTCTCAGGGACTACACTTTGTAGTTTTCCACCATTATAAGAGCTGGTAAATATGAAACATTTGTTGAATTACCAGAATTGCCATTAACAGTGTTTCTCATATTTCATGCTTTCTGCCTCTGTATATATGACCATGCTGTGTATTTATCGAAGCTAGTAAGCAATAATTTATATGTAAAAATGGCCAAGCAATATAAGGTTAAAACTTATATAAGTAATTGTTACCTTATCTTGTATTTTCAAGTTTTTTTTTAACTGCTTTTCCAAATACAAGACTATGTTAAAGATACACTTCACGCCTCATAGCCTCTTGCTTTTTCTGTGATGTTTGTGGGCTAAACAGCCTGTGTTCTCGCAGCATCTGATGTTCAGTTGTTGGAACTCACAAGTCATTTGCTCATTGAGATTCTCAGGCAGCCCACAGAAGCCTAACTCACTTACCCTGCCTTTGGGTTATGCAGAACCTAAGTACCATATGTTGGAAGTCGCATCAGTGTTCTCATATGCTGAGATTTGGGGACTCCGACAACCGTCATCACCTCACCCCACTTGAGAAGGGCTGGGAACTCCCTCCCTTACCAGCCCAGATACTGAGAACAACTCCAAGCCTGGTGACATCCTGGGCCTAGTGACACCCTGACAGCAGAGGAGCTGTGGGTGGATGGAATGGCAAAGGGTAGTAACGCTCTGGGGACAGAGGAAGACTAGCTGCACACACACACTCTGGGCCCTGCTAGTGTTCAAGCTGTCCTCTGTCCCTCCCTACCAGAGAATTATACATCCTGCCCATCAAGGTCAAGCTGGGCTTTTGGAATGTGGCATCCCCTTCCTGCGGGAGGATTATATGGCTCACCACGATGAACTCATGAGCGGTCAGGTGTTTTTCTCTGTCCCGTGAAAAATGGGGAAAAGTGACCCAAGTGGCTTGTTTGCCAAAGTTTTACAAGGTAGCCTGTGCTTGCCCTACCTGCTCTGCTAGGAAACCTGTGCTGTGCCAGGTGCAGTGTCTCTGTCAGCCTGGGTCTTGGAGTAAAGGCTACTGCTGGAGCAGAGCTCCAGCTTGTAAAAGATGTGTAACTTGAGTCAAATAAAACATCATCATTAGAAGCCACTGAGATTTGGGAGTGGTTTGTTATGCAGCAGAACTTAGCCTAAGCTGCTAATAAAGTCTCCCAGGACACTTCTTTCTTGATACACTGCCCTTTCCCTCAATCCCTGTGTGGGCAGTAGTATTGGCATTGCACAGTCCTAATGGATGAAACCACCTGTTGTCAAACATCTATGTGAAGGGCTTGTCTTTACAGGGAAAAATAAGAAGACCTGAAGATGACTTTCTTGGGCTCGTAATCACCGGGAAGTGGCACTTCTGTGAAACAAGGGGAAGTGGGCACAGAGCGCACAGGGGCATTGCCTCTAAGACACCAAGTGAGAGCAGAGAAAGGAGGACCACTGAGCTTGGCCACCATTGTCCTTGTCCCATACTTACCCATGGGGGCTGACCACACTGGGTCCTCCTAGGATCTGGAGCCATGCAGGAGACAAGGGAGAATGGGAAGCCCTAGAGGGAATAGGAGACGAAAGAAATGCCCATTGCTAAGGATACCACAGGACTTTCTCATGATCGATGGGAGAGCTGGTACTGGAAACATGAACAAGGCTTATGTGAACTCAGAAGCCTGTTCTTGCTCAAAGTGGCAAACCTCAAAATGAAACTTCGGGTCCTGGCCCTGGTGCACTAGCCACAGAACCCAACTCCAGGGCATGAGGCTCCGTAGCAGGTCGAGTTCTTTGAGGTCTTCTGGATGCCCCATGAGCAACTAGAGTATCGCTTTTCATTCACTACTCTAAACAAATGAGATTTCTAAAGCTTTAGACTTGCAAGTGTTCTGTAGTGAAGTATTCCTGTTACTGGAGAGAAGCAGCTCCCTTTCCAGCAGGAGAAAGGCTCACCTAGTGAGCAGAGCAGACACTGCAGAGACCCGCGGAGTGCCGAGGACCGTGCTCGTGCAGGGCTCCTGGGGGACACCCGCTGGGATCCCCGCTCCAGCCAGACCCGGAGCTGGGTAGGTCGCATCTCCCCATTTTGCTTCTCTTGTGACTCGGTGTTTGCTGTGGAGGAACTCGGCCTATTTTTAGCGTTCCTCTCTTAGGGCTGGTCTTCCAGGGGCTGGGTTAGGGTTCCCCATGGATAGCTTTATGGCATTTCTGCCACAAGGTCACTTCGCCCCTCACCGCAGCTGCCCATAGTACGTTCTGTGGCCACCTGAGGCCATTGCTGTCACCCCTGCCTGGAGAGAAGGGAAGTCTGAGTTCTCTTCACATGACACCTGCACACCAGGGTAAAACAGGCCAGGGGAGGGTGGGGACTGTTTCAAACACTTCCCCAGCCTAACCTTACAGTGTCGCCATTTATTTTCTGCTATAATCACATCATGTTGAAGATCTCAACAGGCCTGGAAATTTTCTCCTAGAAAGAGAACAGGCTCCCCTGTTGTGGATTCCCCCTACTATCTCTGGGTATTTCTGACATCCCCAGGTTTTCAGCATGGAAGTGGGGAAAGTGGAAACACCAAGCACTCCTGGTTGGATTTTTCTTCTCCCAGGAAGGCCTTGTACAGCAGTCCCACCTGGGAGACCGGCTTGCCTGGGTACTGCATGTGACACGCAGGAAGGCCCCTTTCCTGCGCACAGGTTTTTGGGGGCTCCCAAGTTGCCTGTGTGTGGTTAGAGTCTGTAATCCCTAGTTAGAATGTGAGTGAAAATAATCATGTTCTGAGAAAATCCTTGCAGTAGTCACCTTGTTCTGGGAGACCTGACAAAAACAAAACAACAACAATAAAAAACCCAAAGCAGAGAGATTGAAGTCTCAAAGCAATTAGCCCGTGTGGGAGACTTGAGGCAGTGGCAAGATATTTCCCGAGTTCTGCAGCAACAGTAGCTCTGGTGTCTTCTGACTCTTTAGTCCCTTTGTCAGGGAACCCCTCGGGTAGTGAGGTGGTGCCACCATCTGGCCAAGTCCAAACCGTGGACACTATCCTGACTTCCCACCTCCAACTGTCCTGTTTCACCGAGTTCCCCACCAGCAGCCCCTTCTCGTCCCCACCCCCCTGCATGAGTTCAGGCCCTTGCTCTCCATTACTTCAGTCATTACAGTAACCTTCTACCTGGTCTTCCTCCCTCTGGGCTAAAGTTTTCCCACTGTGATCTCTAAGCTGCCACTTAAAAAAAATCCTGTCCCTAAAACACAAATCTCATTATGTTTCTCCCCAGCTCAAAATCCTTCAGTAGCACCTCCTGGGCTGTAGAACTGCACCTCAATTTCATGCAGATTCTTCACTTTCTGGCCTCTACTTACCCGTCCAAGGTCAAAGAAATCAGGCAGATTTCCCCAGGAGACTAATAATTTGCCCCCCCCCCCAAAATTGATGTTCTACATGTGGAGATAAATTGATTCCTACAATTAAAATGCTTATTGAAAATAATATGTACCAAACATTTACTAAATAAGTACATGTGAGACTTACTATTTTCAAGGTGTTAAATCTTGAGACCAAACTGATCAGGATGCATATGCAGCTGTACGTGTGTGTATCTGTGTGTCTGTTCTCGCCCTAACTGGAGGAGGCCGGGCTACCAGAATCACTTTAAGGATGTAGAGCTCTTCCCACCCAAGCTGTGCTAACAGATCTAAAACCAACTAGCAGAGATGGTTTCAAGGGCGGTTCAGTCCTCAGATGAGGGTTGTGCTTGCAGACTTTTAAGATCTAACCCATAGCTATTAAGAAAGCTGGTGCCAATCTCTGGTTACTAGAACAAATTTTTATTTATTTTTTTAAGTGACTTGACTGATGCAGGAAATAAGAATGGTTCATGCCCCTTTGTGTGCAATTGGCCTGGGTTAGGCCCCAGAAACTGGAAGGGAAAAGGCTGTAGGAGGATGCAGAAAGGGACACCTCACCCCTTCCCTGTCCTGCACCCAGTGCTGACTCCGCAGTCCTGCCAGGGTTGAATGCCTGCGATAAACAAACAAAACAGCCCCTGGAATCAACACAGCGAGGCCTGCTTCCAAGTGCCATGCTTGCTGCTGCCTCCCAAACAGCACATACTGGGTCTGCTTCATTGCTCACTGTATCCCCAGTCTCCAGACACATGCCTCCCCCTTGCCCATCCTCCCTACCCTTATTTCCCAGGCTCCCTGCCTGGACTCAGCACCCGCTCAACACATTGTGCCCAGAACTCCTTTCCTACCTACCAAAGATTGGTCCACCCCTAAGCCCTCCTGGACAGCCCCATGTGACACCGAGCTCCCCTTAGCTCTTATCTGAATCCCTGCAGCAGGTCCCACCGGTCACTCTCTGGGACCCACCTTACATTATCAAGAGCTGAGAGAACTAGTGAGTTTCTACCTTGCTCTTTTTTTTTTAAGTCGCTGGTAAACATAACGCATTTATTATTTTACAACCCTTCTTTCACATTGTAAATTTTTTAGAGCATTATACATGAATTAATTTCCATCAACATTTCCTTATTACTGACATTTATAGAATTGTACTGCCTTGTGAGTTTTTATATGACTTTAAATATTTGTTAAAACTTAGAACCTTCCTGGTATTCTTGAAACCAATAGGGTTTCAATCCAGTACAAATTGTACATGTCTCCCAGTATATGAACCAACTGAAGGCTTTTCCATACTCCTTGCATTTAGCATTTTTATCCAGAATGAGCTTTTTCATGCTTTCAAAAGTAACTTTACCACATTCTTTACATTCATAAGGTTTCTCTCCAGTGTGAGTTCTGTCACGTATTTGAGAAAACTACACTAACCAAAAGCTTTATGTACCACACTGTTTACATTCATACAGCTTCTCTCCATTGTGAGTCCTTTCATGCCTTCAAAATGAACTGGGACGGTCCAAGGCTTGCCCACATATCTCACAGCAATCGGGTCCATCTCCAGTGGGCACAACCACGTGACTTCTAACACTTGCAGGAGAAAGTAAGGCTCTCCCACATTCCTTACGTTCATAGGACTTCTCTGCAGGGACGGAACCAACGGAGGGCTTCACCACACTGTTCACATGTCTAGGGTTTTCCTCCTCTGTGACCACTGTCATGCATTTGAAATGAACTGCAGCAGCCAAAGGTTTTCCCACATACCTAACATTTATAAGGCCCATCTCCAGTGTGCACTATCAGGTGCCTTTGAACACGTGAGAGAAATAGACTTTTCCACACTTCTTACATTCATAAGGTTTCTCTCCAGTGTGAGTTCTTTCATGTTTTTAAACAGAATTTTAAAAACTAAAGGCCTGTTTACATCTGTAGAGTTTCTTTCCAGGGTGAGTTCTTTCATGACTTCAAAAGGAACTGTCGACCAAAGGCTTTCCCACATCATTTACATTCGTAGGATTTTTCTCCATTCTGGCCCCTTTCATGGATTTCAAATGAACTGTGACAGTCCAAGCCTTTCCCACCTACCTTGCATTTATGAGGTCCATCTCCAGTGCCTACTACCACATGACTTCGAACACCTGCGAGACAGGAGAAGGCCTCCCTGCCTTCCTCACAGTCATAGGGTTTCTCTCCAGTGTGAGTCCTTTCATAATTTTGGAGTGAAGATAATGAAAGGGGGGAGATGATTTTCCACCTCGCTTATGTTTACGTGGGTTCTGCCATCCTGCTTTCAGCCTGTTCACTGTGAGCTCTGCCCACTCCTTATCTCATGGTGTCTGGTGGCTTCCTCTTGTCCTTTGGCATCTGTAGCAGGAGAGTTCAGTCACTCAGCACCCAGGTCCTAAGCTCTGCCGTGTGCCTGGCCTTGGGCTGGGTGCTGGAGACACGCTGGTGACAGAGATAGGCAGGCTCACAGGGGGACACACAGCAGCCAGGTGAACACAGAACAGATGAGTGTTTCAGACGTGCTGCAAAGGACACAACGGGATGTGGGGCCTCTCTGAGGAGGTGGACTGAACAACATACATGCAGACACATGTGACCAGAGGATGGAGTTCCAGGTGGACGGTGCACGCCCTGGGGCTGGATGCGCTGGGCGGGTTAGAGGGACTTTAATGAGGCACATGTGGCTAGAGTGGGTGAGCCTGGGGAGATGGGGTCAGGGAGGTGGCAGGCCTCACTCTCCCTGTCCAAGGACACCTAGAGCCAAGGGAAGCTTTGACTAGAGGAGCAGATTACCTGAAAATGAAAAGCTCCTAGAGTCCTTGAACACTGGGGAGAGTGGAGAAGTTGCTCTTCTGTTTTGTTTTTTATGTTCATTATAACTTAACAAATACACACACACACACACACACACACACACACACACACACACACACACACAAACTGGCAACAGGCTTCATCCGCTTCATCTTGTGTATATATTTGTTGATCATCTACTGTGTTCCAGGTACTATTCTAGGTGATGGGAAAACAGCCATGAACAAAACAAAGATCCCTGTCTTCACGGAGCCTGTGTCCAATGGAAGAGATAGACCATAAACAAAACAAATAAGTAAATACGTGGTCGTACATCTGATAGTAACAAGGTTCTAAGGAGAGAAAAGCTAAAGCAGGGAAGGGGTTAGAGAGAGCCATGCCGGACAGGTGAGATTTTAAATAGCAAGACCAGGGACCACAGGTTATTATGAGTTGAAGTGTGTCCCTCAAAAATTAATATTTGAAGTCCTGACCCCCCAGTACTTCAGAATATGACCTTGTAAAAGGTGGGGTCTTTACAGAGGTAATTAAGTGAAAATGAAGTTATTAGGGTGGGCCCTAATCCTATATGACTGGTGTTCTTCTAAAAGGGAAATCTGGAGGCAGACACACAGACAGGAGAACACCATGTGAGCATGAAGACAGCCACCCACCAGCCAAGGAGAGAGGCCAGAGACAGACCCCTCCTCACAGCCCACAGAGGGAACCAAGCCTGCCAACACCTTGGCTTCAGACTTGCAGCCTCCAGAACTGACACAATAACTCTCTGTCATTCGAGCCATCAGTTTGTGCTATTTTGTTACAGCAGCCCTAGGAAACTAATACAGCCTTGCTGAGAAGACCTGGAGGAAGTGAGGGAACCAACCATGCAAATATTTTGGGGGGGAAACATTCCAGGCAGAGGGAACACAAGTGCAAAAGTGCTGAGAGTGAACCTGGAGTTTAAGGACCACGAGGAGCCTGGTGCGACTGGAGCCAGTCAGCAAAGGGAGAGAAACAGAGTCAGAGATAATTGGGGCCAGGCCATGTAGAGCCTTGATGTTTACTCTAAATCAGATGAGAAACCACTGGAAGGTTTTAGGCAGAGAATGACATGATCATACTGGCTGCTGAATTATAGACCAAAGAGGGGCAGGGGTGGAAACAGGAAATCAGGAAGCGATTGTAATAATCCAAGTAACATACAATGGTGACTTTAGCCAGGTGGTGGCATGGGATGGTATGATGTAGAATAATTCTGGATGTATTTGGAAGGTAGATACCATTTGCTGATGGATTGGATATGGAGAAAGAGAGGGGTTAAGGTTGACCACAAGGATTTTTGGCTTGAACAACTGGGATGATGGAATGCAACTAATCGGAATGAGAAAGAGCCTGGAGGTAGCAGGTTTGAAAGAGAATATCAAGAGTTCAGTTTGGGACATATTTGGTTTGAGATGTCCATTAGACATGGATTGGAACCAACAGTAGTCTCTTCCTGTGCTAGACACAGCGGGCCTTCAACCCCATCCATACCTGGGATTTCACCAGGGTCAAAGTTATCTGTGAGTGTTGTGTAGGATGAATATGTGCTTTTGGTTGACTTGAGCTAAATGACGATGCTTCAAACCTTCAGGTCCAAGCTCTGAGCATTCCCAACACAGCCACGCAGAACGACTTCAAAATACAGAAACCTTCAAGTTCTGCCAACACATACAACACCCCTTGGGCAGCAATCATCTGATGGGGCCACCAGCCAAGGCTCTGGACACTCTTTCTCTGTCAACCACACCTTCAACTTCAACTTCACAGATTTGTTCAGCAGCTGCCTTCTCATCCAGGCTCTCCTTCCAGAAAGAAATGCAGAAATATGAATTACAGTTTTATCATTACAGATTCAGGAGGCTTCAGTTAGCCAAGGTGAAATACAATATGCCTAAAACACATGTAGTAACAGGCCCTTGGAAGAAGCTTCGTGGTGGCCCCGGACTTTCTAATTTTACATTGCTCAGCCAGAGACAAACTTTCACCTCTATAGGGAAGACCTTTCAAGACAATAATGATTTCTATATGTTGCCTTCTTTTGTCCTCAAAACAATCTTGTGAAAAAGGAATTTTTATCTACAAAGTGCTTGGCACAGCACAAAATGCACACCTGTGGCTTTATTTGTTGACTGATGAGGCCTTTGCCACTGTTGTGACCAAATGTGAGACACTGGTGACATCTGGTGGGTATATGGTGATCCTGCGCAGAACTTAAGTCGTGTGTTCTGGTTAAATCAAGCGACACAACAGGGCGCTGTTGGAACCCTGTGTCAGGGTGATGAGGCGATGGCTTTGGGACGAGGTCCAGTGGGTTATTGGGGATCTTGTTCTCTGTTTTTACCATATAATGTGGTCTTTTTTTTTTTTTTTAATACAGAAATCAAGGAAATGGGAAAGGAGCTAAGCTAGAGAATGTTGATGCTTGAAAGGCTTGCACAGGTCAGGCAGACGCTGTAATCTGCTGTCTCCTGTGGGGATGAGGAGGGTGAAGGGCCAGGAGAGGACAGACCAGGTAAACCGGCAGCTCTCCCCCCTTCCCGCCAGTGGCCTCGGCAAGAAGTGAAAATGCCCACAAAGGGTCTACTAGGAATGTTTGGATCTGACCCCTGTGTCCTTCTCCAGCCTCACCTCTGGCCACTGCTCCCTGCCCCTACCCCACACCCAGGGGACACACTCCTACGCTGCTCCCGGGGCTGAGCTCAAACACTCAGGCACTAGCTCCAGGCTTTTGAACTTATTCATTCAACAGCCAAGTATCAAGTGGGGCCTCCGTGGCACTAGGAGGCGCTGTGCTAAACATGGGCTACATTCCTGAACTAGCCCCTGTCTCATTCACATCCATCCTATAGGCCTCCAGTGCAGCAGATGGGGCTTCCTCTGCCTGGATCTCCTCTCCCTCCTCACTTAAGAGACTCTTCCTCATGCCCCGGGTCTCAGCACCCTCAGGAAAGCTGCCCGAGCCCCTCCACCAAGTGCCCCCGAACACCTGGTTTGACCCCTGTCTAGCTGAGTAACAGCCTCCACCTGTCCCTCCCCAGACTGTCTTTTTTGCTGTTGATTTGTCAATGTTCATCACAAAACCAGGTACATGGTGGGTGCCACTGTGTGGCTGCTGGAAGAGCTATTGTCACAGACCCAGATAAGGACATGATTAACTACCCAGAGATGCTGTAGCGAGTGAGCAGGAGCCTTGGCAGCATCGTCACTGTCCCAGGCGAGCTCTGCCTGCTGGGCTTCAGGTCCCCAAGAGAACGGAGGGATCTGATGACCAGCCTGATGGGACAAGGTTCCCTTGGAGTTGATGGGGGTGCAGGGTGGTCCCTTCAGGCCCTTCCCAGTGTTCTGGCATCTGCCTGTCCCGGGAACTGGTAGCAATTCTAGCACATTCCTGAGTGCTTATTGCTAAGGTGAATACAAGTTCACTTTCCCAGAGCAGGTTCCAGGTAAGCCACACCTGAGGCCTGTGCCAGCAGCAGTCAATCTAGGAGGCCCAGGGCCACCATGAGCCCAGGCTTCCTCCAGGCTCTGAAGAGGCATCCACAGTTCAGAGGAGACAGGGTGGGACATTAGCTAAGAAGCATGCTCAGAAACAACACTCTCGCTGATTAGGGCTGCTGAGAATCCTTGTCCTCTGCTTAACTTTCACCTCTCCTCTGTCACTCTAGCAACCCACCAGGGCTAATCACTTTGACTGCTTGTAGATCCCATAAAGGCTAAGAACTTTCCCAGATCTAAAGACAGTGACGGAGCAGCCCTGCTTCCCTGGCCATTTATAAGCATCTGGAACATGCCCAGGTGTGGCCTCAGTGGACCAGCCTGCAGCCTGCCAGAGGAGCCTGGAGAGGTGGGAAAAAAAGATTAAGTCAGACAAAGACAAAGCCTCCCTTCCTTCCCTCCTCCTCCTTTCTTTCCCGTGAAAGAGTCTTGAATGGCAGATCCAGAAAGTCATCAGTTTTCCATCCTGCAGTCACTGGTATTGCCCTAGTGTTTGCCCTGGGCCCCTATTGTCCTTTGGCATGGGTGGAGTTTAGAGCCACATTTTCTGCAAAGGCCAGGGTCAAGATGCTGGGACCAATCTAAGGCCCTGGAGGAACCAGGTTTTCCATTGCGCTTTACAACACCCATGTGCCTGGGGCTGAGCATCGCCTCAGAATAAAATAGGTCAGCAAGGGCTGGGGACAAAGCACAAACAGGGCCTGGAAGCCAAGAGACATCGATGGAAGTGGAGACAAACAGGCATTTCTGAGCAGGCAGGCAGTGGGTGTGGGGCATTGTCCCTTCTCTGGCCGGCAGTGCCTGGCTGCTTTGTCTCCAAACAGTCCTGTTTTGGAGATGCCAGAATGGTTTGGACCCAAAGCTTGACTATTGTGGGATGGGTTGGGGTGGGGTGGGGGTAGGGAGGATTGATACAGAAAAAAAGGCATCCCCCAGGGTAACAAATGTGGTGCTTCCTGCATTTCTTGCTCCTGTGCAAAGCCCTCCCGATGTGGAGGGCGCTCCTTTTTGACAGTGTTACTTTTCTTTAAATAAAAATAAGTTCCCAGTCTTAGGGTTTTGTAAACAGTGTAAACTTGGTCCATGCAGAGCTGCCTAGTGTCTTCAGTGAGATGTTGAAAGTAGCCCATTCTTCTCTCTGCTCTTTGGTTTATTTTGTCCAGTGCTGTAGTAGAGAGACCCCTGCAGTATGAGTCAGGAAATGTTGGTCTGTCCCTGCTCCACCATCTTCCAGGTCGTGAGACCTTGGGTAAGTCATTTATCCTGTCTGGGCCTGATTTTCTAACATTCTATGACTATGCAGAATCACAGGGGAGAGAGGAGCATGTTATTACTGTCATCATGTAATAACTGTTTTCTTCTTTATTGGTGACCTCATTCATTTGTTCATTCATTGATTGAGTATTTAATATACTCCAGGAATCATGGCAGGCATGAACAGGCTGCATGATATGATGGAAAGAGCACTGGTTTTCTGAGAGACACACCCAGGTCTCATCACTAATTAGCTTTGTGAGCTTAGCTGACTTCTTAGGACTTCTCTGAGCCTCAGTTTTCTCATCTGTATCATGGGATTATTGTGTAGGTTGACTAACCAACCATGCCTGTTTGCCTGGGACTGAGGGGTTTCCTGGGACACATGACTTTCAGTGCTAAAACCTAGAAAGTCCAAGGCAAATCAGGATGAGTTGGTCACCCAAAGGAGAGATGAATTAGAATGACACAGAGAAAGGGTCTAGCACAGTGCCGTGTATCTAATAGCTGCTCTGTAAACACAGTCACACACACACACACACACACACACACACACACACTCTCTCTCTCTCTCTCTCTCTCTCTCCCTCTCTCCTCCTGGTAACAGTTAAGGGGGAAAAAAAGTAACAAAATAGGTATGGTATGCTCAGGCAGCACACAGGAGAGCAGGACTTTGAGAAGATTCTGGGCAGATGGGTGTGAAAGGAGGAGTTAGAGTTTACCAAGGGAGGGCTGATGATTGGGAGGTACTCCCCATGCATGGAACGTTTGTAAACACATGAAGCTTTAAGAGCTGAGAGCCTGGGGTGTTCTGTGTGGCTAGAACCAAGCAGGTGAGATCCTAAAGTAGTTTTGATTCTTATCAGAAGGGCCTATGTGTAATTCTAAAAAATGTGGACATCACTTTTAAGATCTCTAAAGAGTTTTGATGCCTTCTCTCGGTTAAAAAAAAAAATGTTGAAAACCCACGCCTCCCCTAATACATGTATACTTATGAATAAATAATGTACATGTGTTGATAAATAAATAAATCATGCAGAAAATAAAAATGTTTAAAGGATCAGATAAAAGGTAAATATAAATTAGAGTTCTGTTTTCCGTCTATGCTCCAGTGAATTACTTTGTCTGCTTCCTCCAGGACACACACCCCACTTTAAAGATCATAATTCGGGCAGTGAAGAGTCACAGAAGTTTTTAAAGCAAAACACTGACGTGATCAGATTTGATCATTGGAAGATCATTCTGGATGTACCCAGGAGAAAAGGCTGGCAATAAGAGGCCCAAGTGGGTCACTGTTGTAAAAGGTGAAGACAGTGCTACCAATGGCCTCGGTGAAGGTGGCAGCACTGGGTTTGCAGAGAAGGTGACAGACTGGAGAGAGATTTAGGAGGTAAAATCAAGAGGAAATGTGACTGAGAAGGGACCTATTGAGTTAAATAAATAAATAAATAAATGCATCTTAAAAGATGTCCATAGGAGCAATGCACCCTGAGAACTGGCATTAAATGTCACTGACATTTTTGATTCACATTCCAAATCTGATTGAGAAAAACCACCAGGCCAAGGCCCCAATATGACTTTCATGGGCCCTAGACACTTGGCCCTCATGGGCCTCTTTCTACATAAGTATGTATAAATATGACAGTATCCCTCCATACCGGCCAGCCCCCCCCCCACACATTTATATTTATATTTATATTTATAATTTATATACATGTATATATAAGTTGGCAAGAAAAGCTCCTGAATGCTAGTTCTGAGAAGCGGATGACATTACCCCATTGGGTGACGGCCAATTATGTATATAAAAATATATAGACATATATACATATCTATAAATATGTATGTATTTACAACTGCATCGGTATAAAGATGAACATAATCCGGGAGTGTTACATTCATTTTTTCTTCTGATTTTAGAAGAAATTAAAACGCTTTCGTGGGTCCATAAAAGTCCGGTGTGTGCAGTGCCTGGAGCACGAGCCGGCCCTGCAAGCAGCCGGGCTCCGGGTTGCGCTGCAGCTTTGGCGGGTCCGAGATGAGCCTCGAGCGCCATCTGGTGGCCGGTTCGCTCGCGAGGCTGCCGAGCCGCTTCCGCCTTGCTGAAAACGGTTCATCTGCGCAGTCGTCACTCCTGGATCCCGCACCAGCCCCAATCCCTGTCAGGACTGCTGCCTCAGATCTGGAATGGCCGACACTGGGCTTTGAGGTTGTTTGATTGGCACGCAGCGACAGTGAGGTGTCCAGAGCACGCAGAGCCCAATAGCGAGCACAAAGCAGCTGAGGAAAGCCTGCAGTTCAGTCTTCTCATCAGATGGCTCAGTGCGGTGGTTTTCAACGTTTGTGGCTTGCAGCAACAGACTGAAGGGCGTATAAGATGAGGGCAAGTTTAGGAGAACAAGTACGAAAATACTAAACAAAATTCAGTCTTTCAGTATTCGTTCAGTATTTCTTGCTCTCTTCTTGACTCTATGTCCTTCCATGGCTACACGGCAAAGTTATCCCACGTTTGGTGACCAGTCTTTCTTTGCAGCCAAATTGAGATGACACTTTACTGGCTGTACATTGTAGCCTGCTCTGTGCTGTCACTCGAGATGCGCTCAGCTGAGCGTGCCATCTGACAGATGTCACCAAAGCGGTGCCTCCTGAGACAAGCTGGAGTTCACCTGTGCGTCCTGTACACAGAACGCAGTGGCCCGCCGGCCCGCCCCCACTGAATGCTACTTCTCAGAACTAACATTCAAGAGCTTTTCTTTCCAAGGTCATGAATTTATAAATTGTGTTTCATAATAATTACTACCACACCTATTGTTATGAGGTGAATTGTGCCCTCCAAAATGTCTATGTTGAAGTCCTAACCCCCAGTACCTCAGAATGTGACCTTATTTGGAAATAGATCATTGCAGATGTGATTAGTAAAGAAGAGGTCATACTGCAGTTGGGAGGATCTCTTAATCCAAGATGACTGGTGTCCTTGAAAGAAGGAGAAATGTGCACAGAGAGATGCATAGAGAGAAGATGGTGTGAAGACAAGAGAGAAGACGGTCATTGACAAGCCAGGGAGCGAGACCTGAAACAGATCCTCCCTCAGTCCTCAGAAGGAGCCAACCCTCTGACACCCTGATCTCAGACTTCCAGCCTCCAGAGCTGTGGGGCAGTACATTTCTGTTGTTTAAACTACACAGTTTGAGGTACTTTATGGCAGACCTGGCACATTAATACAGAATTTTGGTGGTTTCTTGGTCATTTTTGGCATTCCTTGGCTTGTAGAAACATTACCCTGATCTCTGCCTTCTTCCCAAGGCTGAGAAAAGTGCCCGTGCTACAGTGGATATACGTGTTAGCCCAGAAAACCCACAGGAAGACTGCTCAGAGGAGGGCCCGAAGAATACACCATTTACCAAAGGAATAAAGAATGTGCTGGTGTTGGGACTCTCTTTTGTAGCCACGCACTGATGGTAAAATATGTTAGTAGGAAACTGAATTCAGGGACAACAGTGGGGCTGATAGGTCTCTCAGAACAATGGAGAAGGTGGTTGTGCTGAATTGTAAAAAAAACCCAGGTGGATACTGTTGTCACAGTGAGACAGTATTATGGAGATGGTTGACAGATCATAGTTACTCTAGGGACAAAATGAATGGGCAGCTAACATCACTGGTCAATGTATACAATGAAACAACACCAAGGATGGCTAAGAGCAGTTGTCCCAATAAAAAGGTCATAATCCTTTACCCAATTGCTAGACCTGAGCAAGTGTTCAAATCCAGATCCCATTGACTAAAGGAGAAACTTAGTCCCCAGGATGAAGACCCTACAACAGCAAGGTGAGCACACATGATAATGATTCAACAGTCTTTCCTCAAAGAGACCTACTGCCATTTACTTGGGAAACCATACCCTGGGGATAGGGGACTACCCACACATTTGAAGGACTGTTAGAGACAGGGTCCATGTTGGCAATGAGAGCCAAGACCCAAAGCATCATCACGAGCTCCCAGTTAGAGTGGGGGATTTGGGAGGCAAGTGATCAGTGGAGTCCTGGCCCAGGTCTGGCTCACAGTAGATCCACTGGATGCAAGGAACCACCAAGCAATCAATTTCCCAGTCCCCTAATATCATTGAAATAGCCATACTTGGTCATGAGTGCAACCCCCATGTTGGTTCTTTGGCCTCTGTGATGAGTTATGTTATTGAACTGAGGAAATCCAATGGACACCTCTGAACCTACCTACACCCCACTCTGGCCAAGATAGCAAATCAAAAACAATATCGCATCCTGGAGAAAATGGCAGGAATTAGCGCCTCCCTTAAAGATTTGAAGGACACAGGGGTAGTTTTCACTTAATTCACCAGTTTGGGTCCCTACTAAAACCAAACAAATCCTAGATGATGACCACAAACTTAACCAAGCAGTAGCCCCAGTTGCAGGTACTAGACCAATATAGCATCTTTGCTACAGTAGATTAACGTGGTTTTAAGTTTTAAGTACACAGTATATGGCCATTGACCCAACAAATGCATTCTTTTCTACTGCTATCAGAAAAGGGTCAGAAAGAGATTGCTTCACTTTGAATAGACAACAGCATGTATTTACAGTTTTGAGCCAGAGCTCCTTTAACTCTCCCACCCTGTGTCACAGTATAGTTCAAAGAGACCTGTTCTGGCTAGACATCCCATAGAGCATCAGGGCATCACATAGATCTACTATATCAGTACCATCATGCTACTCTGGATGGATGAGCAGGAAGTATCTAGTACTTGGGAGGCCTTGGTAGGTCATTCGTACTACCAAGGGTGGGAGATACATGCTAGGAAGACTCAGGGGTCCACCACATCAGAAAAATGTTAAGGGCCCATTGGGCTGGGACTTCTGTGACTTCCTCTCCCAAATAAAGAACAGATTATTGCATCTTGAGCCTCCCGTCACTAAGGAAGAAGTACAATGCTTGGTTGGACCTTGGGGTTCTGGAGACAACATATTTCAAAAGTGGGGGTCCTGCTCCAAACTGTATCTCAGGGAACACAAAAGGCTGCCAGCTTGGAGGGGGATTCAGAGCAGGAAAGACTCTGCAGGCGGGCAAACAGCTCTACTGTTGGGACTACAGCACCCAGCAGACCCTATGGCACGAGAGGTTTCTGTGGTGGGAAAAGATGACATGTGGAGTTAATGGTAAGTCCCCATGGGAGAGCCACACCACATAGATCTCTGGGGTTCTAGAGGGAGGCCATGACATTTTCTTCAGGGAATTATACGGTCTTCAATAAACAGCTGCTGGTGTTCCACTGAGGCCTGGTAGAGATGGAGCACACGGGGCAGCATGTGATCATGTGGCCAGAGCAGGACAACATGAGCTCAGTCCTGTCAAACTCACCTAAACATGACATAAGGTGAGTCCAGCAGGAATCCATTGCAAGATAGAAGGTAACAGACCTGGAATTGAGTGTGAGCAGGTCTAGCATGCCCAAGCAAGCTGCGAGAGCAGACAACCTGTGCTCATGTCACCCACCACTTCACCAGCATCTCTCCCACTGACCAGCTGCTGGAAGAGGAGGAAGCTCACGCTGTCTTTACAAATGGGTCAGGTTGGTATGTGAGAGTGATCTGTTCTGCATTACAACAGCAATCAACTGCATCACAGCCCTATTTATGGCCTAGAAGGACAGTGGGGAAGGAAAATCCTTCCAAAGAAGCACTTCGAACAGCGCACTTGGTTTTCCACTTTGTGTGGAAAGCAGAGAGGCCCAAAGAAAGAATGTCATTACATTCACGGCTCGCGGCAAATGGCTGGCTGGCTGGTCAGGGGCCTGGAAGGAGAAATGTTGGAACAATAGGGGCAACGGGGGGGTAAAAGGATGTGGGCAGACATACAGGACTTGGCGCAAAGTCCCATACAAATACCTTTATATCACGTGTTAACACCCCCCAGGAAGGAGGCACTGAAGAAGAGGCACTAAACAACCAGGTAGAGAAAATGACAGCCAGTTGATGTCATCTAGCCCCTGTCATTGGCACACCAGTGCAGGTGCAGCAGGTAGGTGAATGGAAGAGCTGTTGTAGAGTGTGGAGGCTACACAGGGGCCTGACGGCATGCCCTCCCACCCACCCAGCTCAGTACCACTGCCAAACACCCAACCTGCCGGCACTAGAGACCAGTGCTGAGTCCCCAATATGGCACCACCCCTGAAGGAACCAACCAGCCATTTGGTGGCAATTTACATTAAACTCCTAACACCCTCTTGGGGCAGAGATTCGTTTTGACAGAATAGGCATATTCCAGATATGAATTTGTCTTTTCTGTCCTCAGGGCTGGAGCCAGCACTATTTTCAGACCACTTTGCAGAAGAGGAGGTGGGCACATGATCACAGGATCGATCCGCACATCATAACACAAACCACACCACTCCAAAGCTGCCCACCTGACAAAGCAATGGGATGGCTGTTGACGGCGCTGCTGAAGTTCCAACTCAGAGTAACACCATGTGAAGACGGGTGCCTTCTTCTGGGACCCAGAGCACACACTAAGGAAAGGACTTTATGTGGTGCTGCATCCCCATGAGGCAGAATACACGTGCCTGGAGCCACAGGGTGGGAGCAGGAGTGGCCCCAGTTACCATCACCCCAGTGATCCACTTGGGGAATTTATGCTTCCCATCCCCCAGACTCTGGGCTCTGTGGTTTTAGAGGCCAATGAGATGACTCCCTCCCACACACCCCCATTTATGAAGAGAGTAATCTTCGTGGGGCCCAACTGTGGCCAGGGCCCCCCGCCCCATTCCACAGGCTGGAGAGGACCAAGCCGTCTCTGTGATGGTTGCTAAGTCCCAGGCAGCCCGCATTCTCGTGTTCACCCCCGCTAGTTCCGAGTCCTGCTTCAGCTCAACTACTACAATTTCGGGATTCTTGTTTTCTCACCTGTGCTCTTCCTCTTTCCCTCTGTCTAGTCCCATATTGATTCCACCCTCTTAATTCCCACCAAAATAATAATTAGATGAATTATAAAACAAACAGCCCACAAATCAACTGGTAAGTAGCAGACAGATTTGCATTGTAATAACCCAGCTTCCCTGAGGCATCTTTAATCCTTAGGTGTAAATAAGAAACCTGTTTTCAGTCACTTCTCCTACCGGGCTCTGTTAAAGCATCAGGCCAGCTCCCTCCACATCTCAGGCTGACCCTTACTTTCTAGTCACCTTAACTATAACAGTCTAATTTTGGTTACAAAAATTCCATTCTGTTCATTTTTAAAACATCACTCTCATATCTAGTATCATCCCTTTCAGGGCAGGGAAGGGTCTCACCATCTGGGCCTCTGGGACCATAAAGGGGTGGGCTGATTTGTTTCCTCCTCCTTTTTTTTTTTCTCTGCATTCACCTGGTAAGAAGAAAAAGAGACAGGATTTAGTTCAGGGGGTCCACAAGAACACCCTCAGCTTCGAGGATTATCTAGAAGGATTCTCACAGAACTTAGGAGAGTTGCTACACTGATGCTAATTATAGTGGAAGGACACATTAAATCAGCAAAAGGAAGAGGAGCACAGGGCAGAGTCCAGGAGAGACCAGGCGAGAGCTTCCGTTTGTCCTCTTTCAGTGGAGTTATGGGACAGCACTGCTCCCAGCAATGATGTGTGGCAACACGCGCAGAATGTTGTGAACCGGGGAAGCTCACCGGAGCCTTGGTGTTCAAGTTTTCATTGGGGGTTAATCATGTGGGCGTGGTTGACAGCTCATGTGGCTGACTTTAGTCTCCAGCCCTCAGGGGTCAAGCTGATGACACGTGGCCGAAGGCCCCATCAAAAATCACATTATTAGCACAGACTATCTGATGTGGCCCCAGACTCCCAGGTAGACAGACACTCTTATCAGTCAGGATATTTCAGGAGCTCAGAGTAACCTCCCAGGAGCTTAGCAAGGACCAAACCTTTCATTGGGCAGTGTTAATCCCTTAAAGCACACAGGCCTATCTTTAAGTGACTGCCTGTGGCAAGAGTTGGTCATCTTTGCCAGTCTCACTCATTGTCTTCATAGATTCCATATGAACACTGGTAGCCCTGATGAACTTGGAGAATCTGGGGACTTTGTTCCCTGTAGTGCCATGCTCACTGTTATCCCTGCACCATTTTGTAACCTGTAGGGTCAAGAAAGGATGTCAATCAGCATTTCATACTATCCTGTTACTATAGCAACACACACAATCTAATATTGAATTCAAGACATCCCTGTTTAAAATTTAAACCCCCCCTTGGCCATCTTTCCATAATGCAGGCTCCAGCTTCTCACTCCGTTCCTCTGCTGCCTCCCTCCCTCTCAGGGCAAACTGAATTCTTCTAATTTCAGCTCTCTTCCGTCTCTACCACCAAAGTTTAGCTCCAGGCCAAATTCTGCACATCCAAATCCATTTGGGAATTTGGCAAAAGGAAAAGGCCTTTCATTTTTCCAGGATCCACTCTCCTAGAAGGCACTGGTGATTATCGATGGCATATATTTTCCTGTGTTACAATTACTGTGGCATCATTAGTCATCAACCCTGAACAATTCCCTTTTCCAACTGAACCCTCTGCTGCTTCCAGCTCGCCACACAAACTATGGTTTAGTGCCTACATTCTGATGGCTGACAGGAACACTCAGCGGGACCCAGGCATTGGTGAGTTTTTACTGGATTATCTTATGTTCTCATTGGCATGAAATAACATTGCCAGTGTTTATTGTATGCCTTACCGAATAGCTTTATTTGCTTTAAGTCGTTATCTTATGAGGAGTGTGTCATTCAATTGGATTGCTTTTGTGGATGAAACTCATTTTCATACATATTGAGTTTCCTCCTAAAACAGCTGAGTGTACACGCTTTGCATAGACACCCCTGGCTTGTGTGAATGGAACACCACAGGCTCACTGTAGGGACGGGCTCTGTTCCTGCAGGCCAGGCAGTGTTGGTACCCTCTAGGCTGAGGCATGATGTGTACAGTGAGAAGACATGTGGGCTACCACAGCTGGTCAGGTGTGAGGTGGTCCTGGGGACATTGCTATGACTTGAAGAGAAACAGATTTGATGGAGAAAGACAGACTGCTCAAAACTTCATCCTTTCCAGAACTTAGCTCCAGGGCAGAATCTGAAGTAGGTCAAGTACAGCTAGGAGAACTGTGGAGTTACACCTGCTGACCAGACTTCAATTTGGCATACAGAGTGGCTTCACGGATATGTGACCAGTGCACACACAGGGCCCTGTTTTCAAAATGGTCCATGCTTGAGGTGTAATGTTCTGTGGCTTCCATCTTGAAATTCTTAATAATTTTAGCTTTGAACTTGTGGTTTGTAAGTGACATCCAATGGGAAAACGGGGCATGTGCCAGGGGCTTGGAGGCTCAGCCTGTGTACAGTTTGTCCTCCCACTGCCACCCCAGGATGGGCTCTCAGCCTCCTGCTCCCCCATCCCCTAGTGCCCCAAGCCCCACATGGCCTCTGCCTTTTTACACCTTCCCTCCCCCCCCCCCCAGCAACCCAGTGAATACTGCTGCCCTCTATGCCTGGCAGGTGCCTGGACCTGGACATAGAGAGGGTTGGGTAGGCACATGTGTCCCATAGCATCTTAGGACAGGGCATGGCAGCAGCCATCTCCACCCTGGGCTTCCAGCACATTTGGAGGCTATTTGGCAGGAGTGAGCCTTTTATCCACCTCCTATCCAGTTACCTAAGTGCATCGCAAGGCAGAAGTTGCCATACCCATGGGAGTCACCCACCCACCATGGATGGGGGCAGCTGGCCCATGGGAAGGGGAGATGCCCAACTCTACGTACCTGTCCCAGGCTGTGACATGGTGCATTGGTCCAGCAACTGACAAGAAAGGAAGAACTTAACAGCCAGTAGGTCACATGCACCGATTCTCCTAGGGGCCTGTGAGAGTCTGTGCTCACCTCATGAGTATCCCCATGTTCAAGGAACTTCAGCATTACATAGCAAATTAAAAACACCACGACAGGTCATGAGAGACCACAAAAAAGGAAAAGAGATTTATAATTTTTGTACCTTTAGTGGCATGCTTTCCTGCTTTTTGAACAAGAGGCCCTGCAATTTCATTTTCTACTGGACCCTGAAAATTATGTAACCAGCATTGCTGGCACGAAATTTTTAATGGTGTCTTTCTGGCTCCTGACTGGACTCTGCTGGTAGTATAGTGGGCCAGATGATTACCCCTCAAATATGTCCACTTCCTAATTCCTGGAACCCATGAAAATGTTATGTTGCACGGCAAAAAAGACTTTGCAGATAGAATTAATGTCACAGATAGGGAGATCATCTGGATAATCCAGGTGGGCCCAATGTAATCACACAGATCCTTAAAAATGGAAAAGGGATTGAGAAGAGTTAGAAGTGTGGTGGAAGAGGGAGGCCATGAAGAAATTCAAAGTCAATCATTGGTGCTGGCTTTGAAGATGGAGGAAGGGGGCCATGAGACAAGGAATGTGGGCAGCCGCTAATAGCTGAGAACAATGCTCAGCCTCCAGGAAGCAGGACAGGGAGACCTCATGAAACACACAACCTCACACAGCCGTGTGAAGCTCAATTCTGCCCACCACCTGAGTGTCCCCAGAGATTCCAGAAGGGAATGCAGCCCTGTCTGCAACTTGATTGCAGACCCGGGTAGAGAAATTGGCTGAGCTCACTGAATATCTAAACTACACACTGTGATATACTATATTTGTGTTGTTTTAAATTTCTAGATTTGTGGTAATTTATTACAGCAACAATTAGAAAACTGATACGGTTGGTCAATCCAGTGGCAACAAGAGCCTGGCAAGGTTATGGCAAAAGAAAAGTGTGAGAGAGAAAGCTACAGAGGTACATCCTAATGTATATGTGAGAGTGGCTGCGTGGGGGGTGAGTGGTTCCACAGGACCCATGGGTGACCATAAACACTAACACATGGACACTGAATCCAGGCTGGTGCACCAGTGTGGATAGAAAGAGTTGTCCTGTCAGGGAGAAGAAGAGAAATGGGTAGTATATATTGTACAAAGAACATGGTATCCCTCAGTGAATGTTCTGCCTGAGCTAGAGGAGACTGTGTATTCTGCTGTTGTCGGATAAAGTATATGTCAGTTAGATCCAGTTGATTGATAATGCTGTTTAGTTCAACTGTGTCCTTACTGACTTTCTGCCTGATGGATCTGTTATTTACTAAATAGAGGGGTATTGAAATCTTCAGCTATAATAGTGGATTTGTCTACATTTTTCTTTGCAGTTCTATCAGTTTTTGCCTTATGTATTTTGATGTTGTTTTTGGAACATATACATTAGGGATTATTATGTCCCCTTGGAGAACTGACCTTTTTATCTTATGTAATACCCCCTTTATCTCTGATAATTTTCCTTGCTCTGAAGTCTGCTTTGTCTGATATTTAATACAGCTACTTCACCTTTCTTGGTTAATGTTAGCATGGTATATCTTTCTTTATCCCTTTACTTTTTAAAAAAATTTATCTTTAAAGGGGTTTCTTGTAGACAACTTTTTTTTGCTTGTTGCTTTTTTTTGAAATGTAATTGGTTGTATATATCTGTGGGGTATGAGATTGAATATCAATACCTGTGTGCAATATGTGATGCTCAAATCAGGATAATTAGCATATTCAGCATTACATGATATAATCATTTTTTGTGGCCCTTTACCAATTTCTTGCTACCCTCCCCCTCTTTCCATCTGTGGTAACCTCAGTTCTGGTCTCTCCTTTTTAAAGTTCAAGGAATTACTGTTATTGTTGTATCTTTCTTTCTGCTCTTATTTATTTATTTGTTTATTTTCTTAGCTCACACTTATGAGTGAGAACATGTGGTATTTCTCTTTCTGTGCCTGGCTGGCTTATTTCACTTCACATAATTTTCTCTAAGTTCATCTATGTTGCTATGAATGGCAGAATTTCATTCTTTTTAATGGCACAATAGTATTCTATTGTGTAAATATACCATATTTTCCTTATCCAGCCATCTGTCGATGGACATTTAGGTTGGTTATAACTCTTGGATATTGTAAACAAAGCTGCAATAAATCTGGGAGTGCAGGTGTCCCTTTGACATGATGATTTCCATTCCTTTGGGTATACACCCAGCAGTGGGGTTGCTGGATCATATGGCAGTTCTATCTGTAGTTGTATAAGGAACCTCCATACTGTTTTCCATAATTTACAGCCCCACCAACAGTGCAGGAGGGCTCCCTTTCTCTGCGTCCTCACCAGCATTTGTTATTCTCTGTCTTTTTTATAATGGCCAGTTTAAGTGGGGTAAGATGATATCTCAGTGTGGTTTTGATTTGCATTTCCTTGATGCTTACTGATGTTGAGCATTTTTTTAGGTGTCTATTGGCCATTCGTATATCTTCCTTTGAGAAATGCCTAGTCAGCTCCTTTGCCCATTTTTAAATTGGGTTATTTTTTAATTTTTTTTATTTTTTACTGTTAAGTTGTTTGAGTTCCTTGTATATTCTGGATATTAATCCCTTGTAAGATGCATAGTTTGTAAATATTTTCTCCAATTCTGTAGGTTGTCTTTTCACTTTGTTAATTGTTTCTTTTCTGTGCAGAAGCTTTTTAGTTTGCTATAATCCCATTTGATTTTTTCTTTTGTTGCCTGTGCTTTTGGGATTTTATTCATAAAATCTTTGCTGAGCCCTGTTTCCTGACATATTTCCCCTATGTTTTCTTTTAGGAGTTTTATAGTTTCAGGTCTTATATTTAAAGTAGACAAGTTATTGTTGGGTCTTGTTTTTTGATTCATTCTGTGTTTTAATTGGTGTTTTTAGACCATTGGTATTTAAAGTGATTATTGATAATGTGATTAATATCTGCCATACATCTACTATTTTCTAACTGTTGCCCTTGTTCTCTGTTACTTTTTTGTTGTCTATTCCTTTTCTGCCTTCTTTGGTGTTAATTGACTATTTTGTAAAATTCCATTTTTTCTCCTTTCTTGGCATATCAATATACTTTTTTTCTCTTTTAACTTTTTCTTAGTGTCTTCCTTTGTATTTGCAATATAAATTTACAATTAATCTAAGTCCTCTTTCAAATAACACTACACTACTTCCTGCTAGAGTAACTTGGACTATTTCCAATTCCTTCCTCCCCTCCCTTATAACATTGCTGTCATTCATTTCATTTATCCATCAGCTACTATCACGAATACATTGTTGCTATTATTATTTTGAAGAAGCTGTTACTGGTTAGATCAATTAAGAAGAGAAATTAAAGTTTTTACTTTACCTTCATTTATTGCTTCTGTAACACACTTCTTTATGTAGATCTGAGTTTCTGACTTATATGATTTTCCTTCTCTCTGAAGAAATTTTTAGCATTTCTTACAAGGCTGGTCTCTGGTGACAAATTTCCTCATCTTTTCTTTGAGAAATTCTTCTTTTTGGTTTTGAGAAAGTCCTTATTTCTCTTTCATTTTTGAAGGATACTTTAACTGGGTACAGAATTCTAGGCTGGTGGTTCTTTTGCCATTTTAAATATTTCGTTCCACTCTTTTCTTACTTGCATGGCTTTTGAAGAGAAGGCTGATGTAACTCTTATCCTTGTTCCTGTAGAGATAAGGTATTTTTTTCCTCTAGCTTCTTTCAAGAATTTTGCTTTGTCTTTGTGCAGTTTGTAAATGATATGACTAGGTGTAGATTTTTTTGGGATTTATCTTGTGTGTTATTTTCTTCCAGGATCTGTGGTTTGATGTCTGTCATTAATTTTGGTAAATTCTCAGTCATTATTGCTTCAGCTATTTCTTTGAATGTTCATTTCTTTGTTTCTTCTCTTTTTGTGTTCCCATTACCTGTATGTTACACCTTTTGTACTTGTCACAGTTCCTGTATATTCTTTTGTCTTTTTCATTCTTTTTCCTCTTTAAATTTCAGTTTTAGAAGTTTCCTATTTCTCCAAGCTCTCTGATTCTTCCAGTCTACTAATGAGCCCATAAAAGGCATTCTTCATTTCTGTTAGGATGTTTTTGATTTCTAGCATTTCCTTTGGTTCTTTCTTAGAGTTTCCATCTCTCTGCTTCTATTACCCATCTGTTCTTGCATGTTGTCCACTTTTCCAATTAGACCCTTTAACATATTAATCATAGTTCTTTTAGATTCCAAGTTTGATAATTCCAATACCTCTGCCATATTGAAGTCTGGTTCCGAGTGTCTGTTGCTTCAAACTGTGTTTTCTGTCTTTCAGGGTGTCATAATTTTTTTGTTGCAAGCTGGACATGATGTACTGGGTAAAGGGACTGAGAGAAATAGGCCATTAGTATAAGGTTTTATGTTATCTGGCTAGTGGTTAGGCTGTGTTCACTGCTGTAGCTGTAGGTGTGGGAGTCTAAACTTTCCTCTGGTGTCCTTTTTTTTGCACACCCTGTTGCCTTTGGGTTTCCATAGATACTTCTCAAATATTGCCTGAGATGCACAGTTCTCTCAGTTGTATTCTTCTGTTATTAGACAAGGAGCCCTATTGATATGGTAAGGTGTGGGGGGAGAGGAAGCATTCCGTAACCCTGTGATTAGGTCTTAGTCTTTTTGGTGAGCCTGTGCCTGAACTGTGACCTTCGCTAGTGTTTCTCAGTTTTGTTTTGTTTGTTTGTTTGTTTATTTGTTTGTTTTCCTAACATGTGTGACAAGACGGCTGGAGAATGTTAGAGTTGGGTGTTTCTCTTCTCCCAGGTTGGTTGGGGTCTGGTAAAACCCCAGCAGGTTAGGCACTGGTAAAATAGTTTCTCCTGAGGGGCCTTGTTATGCAGAACAGAATCCTCTCTGTGTATTTAAGAAAGGCCACGTTTCCCCTTTGCCTGTTGGATCTTCACTGTGACAACCTGGTAGGGCTCCTGCAGGTAACACTCACCAAAGCATGGGGGGCCCATGGAGTTTTAACTTTCTTTTTTTTTTTTTTTTTTTTTTTTTTTTTTTTTTACCACTCATAGCTTTTATTTTTTTTTTTTTTATTTTTTTTTTTTTTTATTTTATTTTATTTTTTTTTTTATTTTATTTTTTTTAAATTTTATTTTGTCGATATACATTGTAGCTGATTAATGCTCCCCATCACCAAAACCTCCCTCCCTTCTCCCTCCCCCCCTCCCCCCCAACCATGTCCTTTCTGTTTGTTTGTTGTATCAACTTCAAATAATTGTGGTTGTTATATCTTCTTACCCCCCCCCCGTTTGTGTGTGTATGTGTGTATGTGTGTGTGTGAATTTATATATTAATTGTTAGCTCCCACCAATAAGTGAGAACATGTGGTATTTCTCTTTCTGTGCCTGACTTGTTTCACTTAATATAATTCTCTCGAGGTCCATCCATGTTGTTGCAAATGGCAGTATTTCATTCGTTTTTATAGCTGAGTAGTATTCCATTGTGTAGATGTACCACATTTTCCGTATCCACTCATCTGATGATGGGCATTTGGGCTGGTTCCAACTCTTGGCTATTGTAAAGAGTGCTGCGATGAACATTGGGGAACAGGTATACCTTCGACTTGATGATTTCCATTCCTCTGGGTATATTCCCAACAGTGGGATGGCTGGGTCGTATGGTAGATCTATTTGCAATTGTTTAAGGAACCTCCATACCATTTTCCATAGAGGCTGCACCATTTTGCAGTCCCACCAACAATGTATGAGAGTTCCTTTTTCTCCGCAGCCTCGCCAGCATTTATCGTTCATAGTCTTTTGGATTTTAGCCATCCTAACTGGGGTTAGATGGTATCTCAATGTGGTTTTGATTTGCATTTCCCGGATGCTGAGTGATGTTGAGCATTTTTTCATATGTCTGTTGGCCATTTGGATATCTTCCTTAGAGAAATGCCTACTTAGCTCTTTTGCCCATTTTTTAATTGGGTTGCTTGTTTTCTTCTTGTAAAGTTGTTTGAGTTCCTTATATATTCTGGATATTAATCCTTTGTCAGATGTATATTTTGCAAATATTTTCTCCCACTCTGTTGGTTGTCTTTTAACTCTTTTAATTGTTTCTTTTGCTGTGCAGAAGCTTTTTAGTTTGATATAATCCCATTTGTTTATTTTTCCTTTGGTTGCCCGTGCTTTTGGGGTCGTATTCATGAAGTCTGTGCCCAGTCCTATTTCCTGAAGTGTTTCCCCTATGTTTTCTTTAAGAAGTTTTATTGTCTCAGGGTGTATATTTAAATCCTTAATCCATTTTGAGTTGATTTTAGTATATGGTGAGAGGTATGGATCTAGTTTCATTCTCCTGCATAACGATATCCAGTTATCCCAGCACCACTTGCTGAAGAGGCAGTCCCTTCCCCAGTGAATAGGCTTGGTGCCTTTGTCAAAGATCAGATGGCAGTAAGTGTGAGGGTTGATTTCTGGATTCTCTATTCTATTCCATTGGTCAGTGTGTCTGTTTTTATGCCAGTACCATACTGTTTTGGTTATTATAGCTTTGTAGTATAGCTTAAAGTCAGGTAGTGTTATGCCTCCAGCTTTATTTTTTTTGCTGAGCATTGCTTTGGCCATTCGTGGTCTTTTATTGTTCCAAATAAATGTCTGAATAGTTTTTTCCATTTCTGAGAGAAATGTCTTTGGAATTTTGATGGGGATTGCATTGAATTTGTATATCACTTTGGGTAGTATGGACATTTTCACTATGTTGATTCTTCCAATCCAAGAGCATGGGATATCTTTCCATCTTCTTGTATCCTCTCTAATTTCTCTCAGCAGTGGTTTGTAGTTCTCATTATAGAGATTTTTCACCTCCTTGGTTAACTCAATTCCTAAGTATTTTATTTTTTTGGTGGCTATTGTAAATGGGCAGGCTTTCTTGATTTCTCCTTCTGCATGTTCACTATTGGAGAAAAGAAATGCTACTGATTTTTGTGTGTTGATTTTGTATCCTGCTACTGTGCTGAAATCATTTATCAATTCCAACAGTTTTTTTGTAGAGGTTTTAGGCTGTTCGATATATAGGATCATGTCATCTGCAAACAGGGACAGTTTGACTTCATCTTTTCCAATCTGGATGCCCTTTATTTCCTTCTCTTCTCTGATTGCTCTGGCTAGTACTTCCAACACTATGTTGAATAGGAGTGGTGAGAGTGGGCATCCTTGTCTAGTTCCTGTTCTTAAAGGAAAAGCTTTCAGCTTTTCCCCATTCAGGATGATATTGGCAGTGGGTTTGGCATATATGGCTTTAATTATGTTGAGATACTTTCCCTCTATACCTAACTTATAGAGGGTCTTTGTCATGAATGAGTGCTGAACTTTATCAAATGCTTTTTCAGCATCTATAGAGATGATCATATGGTCCTTGTGTTTGAGTTTATTAATATGGTGTATCACATTTATTGATTTGCGTATGTTGAACCAACCTTGCATCCCTGGGATGAATCCCACTTGATCGTGATGAATAATTTTTCGTATGTGTTGCTGTATTCTGTTTGCTAGTATTTTAGTGAGGATTTTTGCATCTATATTCATCAAGGATATCGGCCTGTAGTTTTCTTTTTTGGTTATATCTTTACCTGGTTTTGGTATCAGGATGATGTTTGCTTCATAGAATGAGTTTGGGAGATTTGCGTCCGTTTCAATCTTTTGGAATAGTTTGTAAAGAATCGGTGTCAATTCCTCTTTGAATGTTTGGTAAAATTCTGCTGTGAATCCATCTGGTCCTGGGCTTTTCTTTGTTGGGAGCCTTCTGATAACAGCTTCAATCTCCTTTATTGTTATTGGTCTGTTCAAATTTTCTATGTCTTCACGGTTCAGTTTTGGGAGCTTGTGTGTGTCCAGAAATTTATCCATTTCCTCCAGATTTTCAAATTTGTTGGCGTATAGTTGTTTATAGTAGTCTCGAATGATTCCTTGTATTTCAGATGAATCAGTTGTAATATCGCCTTTTTCATTTCTAATTTTTGTTATTTGAGTCTTCTCTCTTCTTTTTTTTGTTAGCCATGCTAATGGTTTGTCAATTTTATTTATCTTTTCAAAAAACCAACTTTTTGATTTGTTGATCTTTTGAATTGTTTTTTGGTTTTCAATTTCATTCAGTTCTGCTCTGATCTTAATGATTTCTTTCCGTCTGCTAACTTTAGGATTGGATTGTTCTTGTTTTTCTAGTTCTTTAAGGTGAAGTGTTAGGTTGTTCACTTGCCATCTTTCCATTCTTCTGAAGTGAGCATTTAATGCAATAAATTTTCCCCTCAATACTGCTTTTGCAGTATCCCACAGGTTTTGGTATGATGTATCATTGTTTTCATTAGTTTCAATAAACTTTTTGATTTCCTGCTTGATTTCTTCTTGGACCCATATGTCATTAAGTAGAATGCTGTTTAATTTCCATGTGTTTGTATAGTTTCCAGAGTTTTGTTTGTTATTAATTTCTAGTTTTAATCCATTGTGGTCTGAGAAGATACATGGGATAATTCCAATTTTTTTGAATTTATTGAGACTTGATTTGTGACCTAATATGTGATCTATCTTGGAGAATGATCCATGTGCTGATGAGAAGAATGAATATTCTGAGGTTGTTGGGTGGAATGTTCTGTAGATATCTGCCAATTCCAATTGGTCTAGAGTCTTGTTTAGATCTTGTGTTTCTCTACTGATTCTTTGCCTAGATGATCTGTCTAATATTGACAGTGGAGTGTTCAGGTCCCCTGCTATTATGGTATTAGTGTCTATTTCCTTCTTTAGGTCTAATAGAGTTTGTTTTATAAATCTGGCTGCTCCAACATTGGGTGCGTACATATTTATGATTGTTATGTCTTCTTGATGGATCAGTCCTTTTATCATTAAGTAGTGTCCCTCATTGTCTCTTTTTATGGTTTTTAGTTTAAAGTCTATTTTGTCAGATATAAGAATAGCCACTCCAGCTCGTTTTTCTTTTCTGTTTGCATGGTAAATCTTTTTCCATCCTTTTACTCTTAGTCTGTGTGAATCTTTATGGGTGAGGTGGGTCTCTTGTAGGCAGCATATAGTTGGGTCCTGCTTTTTGATCCAGTCAGCCAGTCTGTGTCTTTTAATTGGGGAATTTAAGCCTTTAACATTAAGAGTTGTTATTGAAAGGTGTTGATTTATTCCTAGCATTTTATTGGTTGTTTGGTTGTCTTAGGTGTCTTTTGTTCCTTGCTTTCTGATTTACTGTTTGGTTCCTTTGTTTGTTGGTTCCTTAGGTTGTAGATAGTGTTTTTGTTAGCTTGTTTTCTCTTCATGAATGCCATTTTTATTGTACTAGCAGGTTTAGATTTTTCTTAGGTTTTTATGGCAGTGGTAGTTATTTTTCAGGAACCAAACCCAGTACTCCCTTGAGGATTTCTTGTAAGGGTGGTCTTGTGGTAGTGAACTCCCGCAGTTTTTGTTTGTCTGAGAAATATACTATTTGCCCCTCATTTCGGAAGGATAGCCTTGCAGGGTAGAGTATTCTTGGCTGGCAATCTTTGTCTTTTAGTATTTTGAAAATATCATCCCATTCCTTTCTAGCTTTTAGGGTTTGTGATGAAAAGTCTGATGTTAACCTGATTGGGGCTCCCTTATAGGTGATTTGACGCTTCTCTCTTGCAGCTTTTAAGATTCTCTCTTTGTCTCTGAGTTTTGCCAATTTGACTATGACATGTCTTGGAGAAGGCCTTTTTGGGTTGAATACGTTTGGAGATCGTTGAGCTTCCTGGATCTGAAGATCTGTGATTTTTCCTATACCTGGGAAGTTTTCTGCCACTATTTTGTTGAATATGTTTTCAATGGAATCTCCATTTTCCTCCCCTTCTGGAATACCCATGACTCGGATATTTGAGCGCTTGAGGTTGTCTGATATCTCTCTCAGATTTTCTTCCATGTCCTTGATTCTTTTTTCTTTCTTTTTGTCTGCTTGTGTTATTTCAAACAGCCCATCTTCAAGTTCAGAGGTTCTCTCTTCAACTTCGACAAGCCTGCTGGTTAAACTCTCCGTTGTGTTTTTTATTTCGCTGAATAACTTCTTCAGTTCAGCAAGTTCTGCTACATTTTTTTTCAGGACATTGATTTCCTTGTATATTTCCTCTTTCAGATCCTGTATACTTTTCCTCATTTCATCATGATGTCTAGCTGAGTTTTCTTGTATCTCATTCAGTTTCCTTAGAATTATCACTCGAAATTCCTTATCAGTTATTTCAAGGGCTTCTTGTTCTATAGGATCTAGAGTATGAGATTTATTAACTTTTGGTGGTGTACTTTCTTGATTTTTTGTATTTCTGGTGTCTTTTTTTTGGTGTTTATTCATTGTGGCAGGGGGTTTCACAGTCCACCGGTTTAAGACTAATGACTAACTAGGATGTTGCTGTGGTTGCCAATTTGGTATGGCTCCCGCCGTGGCTGCTCAGTTGGCCTCTAGTGTCTTGTGTGTGTGGTTGCCTCGGGTCTTGGGCTTCTCCGGGGATCCACCTTTCTGGTCAGCTTGTACTCTGCTGGGCTGGTGGATCACGTACCACAGGGTGTGTGATCTCTGTTGAGCTTTCACTTTCTGTACAGGACTTCTCCCCGTTCAGTGTGCTCTGGCCCAGGCTGTTAGATCGTGCAGTGGCGACCCCACCGGGTGTGTGGTTTCTGTCCAGTCTCCGCCTCCCTGGCCGCACGTCTCCCCCCTCTGTGCACACTGTGCTGGGTTGGGGCGTGTCTTCTGCACCCCTCCTCTATCAGCTGGGCCTTCAAGATCCTGCTCAGCACCGCCTCGCCCAGGAAGTCTACCAGGTTTCTGCTAGGCACAGACGACCAGTCTCTCTGGGTGCCTTTGTAGCACTGTGTAGATCTTTCTCGGGTCTTGTTCACCTTTGTATCCCCCCGGTATAAACCGAGTCTAGTGCCCGCCTGCAGCCTGCTCTCCGGCAGGTTCAAGCAGACCTGGGAACTCTCCTACCACACTATTCCCAACCAGAAATTCGTTAGGCTTTTTTCCAAACTGGTGGTCGCAGAGATGGTATCTGCCTCCCAGTAACAGGAAGTTTACCGGGCCGGAGTCCAGGGTGTGGTGGAGTGACAGTCGGCCCGCCCATACTTCCTAGCCCTCCCAAAACTGGTCGGGACGCCCCACACCCCCAGCCCTGCCAGAGAACCGTGGAGGGAGTGGGAGAGGAGGTCGGCCCGCAGGGTCTGGAAAGCCCCGCGCCAGGCCAAGCAAATGGGCTCAGTGATGGCCGAGCAGGGCGGAGCTGCCCGCACCTGGGAAAATGGAGGCAGCACCGGGGCAATGAGTGGCCTGGTGGTGCAGGCGGGGAGCCGCGTGGGCATCCACCCCCCGAACAGAGCTTTGCCAGGGATCACTCACAGTGCTGTGCCAGGTCGGGCGCTCGCTCTGTCTCTGGTTTGTTGCCTTCCGTGTTCTCGGCGCTGCCGCCTCGGGCTGTTCAGTCGCGGCGCCGCTCGGGCGCTCCCAGGAGTCTTCTTTAATGCCGGCCTGAAACCTCGAATCCTGGATAGGGCAGCTGGCCGCCTTCAGTGCGGCCCCAGCCTCCGGGATCCTGGCTGCATCCACAGCAGCCCTGGCGCCGTGTTCCCTGTTTCAAGACTCGCTTTTGCAGCTAAGAATCAGTTCTTTTCCTGCTCCACACTTCAAAGCTGTTGCCGGTAAATGAGGCAGCCTCTCCTGCCGGGGGCAAAGTGGCGTTGAGCCCCCACGACCGGCCAGCAGCAGCAGTCCTCCCTTAAGAGATGGCCAGAGAAAGGTCCACAAGTTTCCCGGCTGCCTGAGGCCCAGTGGCCACCTTTTCCACCTCAGCTACTCCGCGCCAGCCGCCGCAGCCGCCGCCATCTTGAAACTCGAGTTTTAACTTTCAAACTTGTCCACCCCAGCAATCTATTAATTACACTTTAAGTTTTCCTATCAGGCATTGGTTTCCAAGGAGATTTCTGCTCCTGAGCTTCTCCTCTGGTATACTGTGATTCTCGGTATTGCTCTCCTATCTGTCTCTCCAATTTTGGGAGTAGCAGGTGTCCTTTGACTTCAATTCTCTGACAGATCTAAGGAAAAGGGTTGTTCAACTTTTTTGTCTTATTGCATGGATGGGAGAGACAGCTTCCAAGCTTCTTCAAATGCCTAATGGGAACCTGTAAATCCACTAATAGAATTTTAAAAATTTTTCTATCATTTTAATTATATAAAAAGCAGGATGGTTGTGGAAAAGAGCATGGGCCTTGGAGACCTGGACTGCTATGCTAGCTGCCCCACCTCTCCTGACTACTTCACTTAAAGCCTTCCTGGTCCATGAACTAGCAGCATCCTTCATACTCAGGAGCTTGTTAAAAAGATCACATCTCAGGCCCCACCCCAGACCTGCTGACTCAGAATCCACATTAAAACAAGATCCCAGGAAACTCATGTGCATATTAAAATTTGAAAACCTCTGGCCTGAAGTTAGTTCCTACCTTTGCACATTTGTTTATTATCTCTTTTCTCCAACTGTGGCACCCAGAGGTACCATGGTGAACTCACAGGGGTGCTCTGGGGTATTTTAATTTTCAAGAGAAATGCAGCAACATCTCTTCAACAGTGTGTGAACACCAAGCTTGAGATAGTTTAGTTTCAATGTTAAATCACTGCATTCCTTTTGATGATGTCATATCAATGAAAAGCTAGAATTTCAGCTATGATAAAATATTGGTGCTGTGGAAATCAATGTGGAACAAGAAATAAAGGGGCTGTGTTCTATCTGCTTTCAAAATTTGAGAAGCTGTGCAGGGCCCAGCAGGTGCTAAATTATTAGTCTACCAATGCCTATTAAATGGAATCTGATTATATAATAAATTGAACTGTTAGGTATTTCTTTGGGCCTAGGGATGCTGACACACTAAGAGCACCATGAACTGAGAATGTCTGGGAATCTCAAGCTTAGCATTTGGTGAATTACTTCTCTCTCATTTGATTTTTGAATGGTTTAAATGAGATAAGTCCCTGTCCATTGGAGGTTAGTTTGCTTCATCTTGTCCTTTCCAATCTACTAGTTTTCTTGTTGAACTTCACCTGCATTCTTTAAAGACATGTACAAAGCCATTGTACTGAGGTCAACAAACTCTGCCCTACAAGCAGGATATTTTAACAATAGCATATCAACCTCCCTACTATACTGTGCTTACATGTGTAGCGCTCTGTAATGTTTACAAACCACATACATAATCTCTTTGAATTTTTACAACCTCATGAGGAAAGCCAAGTAATCCATTTGAAAGAAGAAAACCCAAACCCTGAAATTCAGAGAGGTTGCATAATTGCACAAGGTCACACTGCAGTCTTTTGCTACCCCCAAACTACTGCCCTTTATTTCCTTTGCCATGGGGGGAGAAAGGAGGATATTCAGAACAGGGTGGGGCAGGAAGTTTTAATCTAAACTCAGGTGGCTGGAGAGCTAGCTTCCCACTAGAGAACTAGCTTCCTGCTGAAGCACAGGCCTCACACTGTAACTACTGAGGCCTGAGGGTCACACTCAGGATGCCATGGTATGTTGGAGCCCAGTTAACTCCCTCAACTTGCCGTGAAATTGCATAGATCCTAGGCAGCAGCAGACACCAGCCCAGCCTGCTGGGATGATTCCATTTGGCATTAAGCAGCTGCTGTGTCTATCTTATCTGCAGATGACCTCTCCCTCCTCAGTGAAACGAAAGAAGTTGTGCAGTTTTTAAAATGGAAAAGAGCCTCTGAGATTGTGCAATATCCATTCCCTTGCTAAACCTGGCCTGCCAGCTGCCTTGGAACAAACTCTGCAAAAGAGTGTTCAAATGTCCTTGGTGCCAGTACACTGGATGACAGAGTTGGGAAGAAGTGGATCCCTAATTGCTCAGGTAGCATGCAGAGAAAGAAGCTTTGGAACAATCCGGCTCCTTTCTCCTCTCTGGAGGACAATTAGAGGCCCAGGAGTTACTTGCTCGCAGAGGTTGTGTTCCTGTTCAAAGGTGGCACTGTCTAACTAGCACTATCCAACTAGGTTGGAAAAGGGAACTTTGTGTTTTGCTTTATTTATTTCCATTTCAGGTGACTTAATGAGCCTTACAGACACACATACACAGAGGCAATTTTGGAAGGTCTGAGTAGATCAGGGGATTGGTAATGAACTCTGGTCCCTGTAACAGGGACACTTATGCCTAGGAAGGGCTGGGATGACTCATGGAAGGTGACCGAGGCCCCCACAGAGAGCAGTGGAGATGAGGAGAGCTACGGCAGAGCTGAACACACCATTGCCTCTGGATCCCTCATTTGGTTCTTGTCCAGATCAGGGGTGACCAGAATGTTTACCATCTGTCCACTGTTTCTTAATCTCCAGCTTGGGCCAAGCAGGTCTGGCCAGCACCACCACTGCCCCCAGCCCTGTTTCAGTCCACCAGGTGGAATGGCCTACTTTGTTCCTTTTCCTACTTCTCAGGTTTTATCCCCACTTAGGGAGACAGTGTACAGAATCACATCTGTTCTTCTTTTTTAATAATAACAAAATCTAACATTTATTAAGAAATCTCTAGTAGCAAGCATTGTGTTATGTGTTTTTACATCTATTATCTCACACAGTCCTCCCAAATCGCCCCTGTATTAGTCTGCTGGGACTACCATAAATGGAGTAACACAAACTGGGGGTTTCACCAACAGATATTTATTGTCTGTCAGTTCTGGAGGCTGGGAAGTCTGAGATCAAGGTATGGGCAGGACTGTGTTCCCTCTGAAGGCTCTAGGGAAGGATTTGTTCCATTTCTCTCTCCTAGCTTCTGATGGTTTCCTGGCTTGTGGTGCCATAACTCCATTTTTCACATGATATTCTCCCTGTGTGCCTGTCTCCAAATTATCCCTTGTTATAAGGATAGTGGTCATATTAGATTAGAGATCCATTCTATTCCAGTATGACTTCATCTTAATTAATTACATCTGCAATGACCCTATGTCCAAAACAGTTCACATTTAGAGGTACTAGGAGTTAGGACTTCAACATATGAATTTCACTTAACCAAATAATACCCCCCCACCCTCTCTCCCACCTCCCAGCCACTGACAAATGAAGAAACTGAATCATAGAGAAGTTAAATAATCTGTCCAGAGTCACAAGGCTAGTGAGTGACCAGGGGGATTTGAACCCAGGGCCTGTGTGACTCCAGAGGCCCATTACTAGTTTTCTTTGGCAAGCACCAAGATCACCTGCAGGGCTTGTTAGGCCCAGATTGCCAGACCCCACTCCTAGAGTTTCTAGTGCAGTAGGTCTGGGTTGGGGCCAGAGTATTTCTATCTCTTACAAGTTCCAGGTGATGCTGCTGCCTCTGGTCCAAGACCACACTTTGGAAACTATTTCTCTGGTGGCGCTCAGACTTTAGTGTGCATAAAAATCACCTGGGAGTGTGCGCCAATCAGAGAGGTGCCAAGATCTGCAGAGACCACGCGCCCTGTGGTGCCAGCACGTGACCCAGCAGGTAGGCCTCACCACCACCACCCAACTCCATCCCCAGTTCCACCAAGTGCATGCCAATCAGGGAGGCACCCAGCCAGAGAGGCCCATGATCCTCAGAGACTACCCGCCCTGCGGTGCCAGCAGGCAACCCAGCAGGTAGGCCTTGCCACTACCACCTGACTCCATCCCCAGCCCAGCCAAGTGCGTGCTGACCAGAGAGGCACCTCCCCTGAGAGGCTCAAGATCTGAGGCAACCACGCACCCGAGGCACTAGTGGGCAACCGAGCAGACACTGAGACAACCATACGAAATTGGCAGTCCCAGCAGCATCCTAGCCAGACAATAGTGTCAAACCAGTGGACTGTGAAATCCCCAGCCACAATGACTAAACATCAAAGGAAAGATACCAGAAATATGAAAAATCAAGAAAGTACACCACCAAAGGGTAATAACTCTCAAAATCTATATCCTATAGAACAAGAAGCCCTTGAAATATCTGACAAGGAATTTCGAGTGATAATTCTTTTTTTTTTTTTTTTTTTTTTTTTGGCTTTTTGTGACCGGCCGCAATGCACTCAGCCAGTGAGTGCACCGGCCATCCTTATGTAGGATCCGAACCCACGGCGGGAGCGCTGCTGCGCTCCCAGCGCCGCACTGTCCCGAGTGTGCCACGGGGTCGGCCCTCAAGTGATAATTCTAAGGAAACTAAATGAGATATGAGAAAACTCAGCTAGACAACACGATGAAATGAGGAAAAGTATACAGGACTTGAAAGAAGAAATGTACAAGGAAATCAATGCCCTGAAAAAGAGCTTGCTGAGCTGAAGAGTTCATTCAACCAAATAAAAAACACAACAGAGAGTTTAACCAGCAGGCTTGCAGAAGCAGAAGACAGAACTTCAGACCTTGAAGATGGGCTGTTTGAAATAACACAGGCAGACAAAAAAAGAAAAAAGAATTAAAAACATTGAAGAAAATCTAAGAGAGATATCAGACAACCTCAAGTGCTAAAATATCCAAGTCATGAGTATTCCAGAAGGGGAGGAAAAAGGAGATTGCATTGAAAACATATTTAACAAAATAGTGGCAGAAAATTTCTCAGGTATAGGAAAAGACACACATCTTCAGATTCAGGAGGCTCAAAGATCCCCAAATGTATTCAACCCAAAAAGGTCTTCTCTAAGACATGTTATAGTCAAATTGGCAAAATTCAAAGACAAAGAGAGAATCTTCAAAGCTGCAAGAGAGAAGCATCAAATCACCTATAAGGGAGCCCCAATCAGACTAACATCAGACTTTTCATCACAAACCCTAAAAGCCAGAAAGGAATGGGATGATATATTCAAAATACTAAAAGACAGAGATTGCCAGCCAAGAATACTCTACCCTGCAAGGCTATCCTTCCAAAATGAAGGGCAAATAATATATTTCTCAGACAAACAAAAACTGCAAGAGTTCACTACCACATGACCACCCTTACAGGAAATTCTCAAGGGAGTACTGGGTTAGGTACCTGAAAAATAAATACCACAGGCATAAAAATTCAAGAAAAATCAAAACCCATTAGTAAAATAAAAATGGCAACAATGAAGAGAAAAAAAAAGTTAATCTACAACCCAAGGAACCAACAAATACAGAAAATAAACAGTAAATCAGAAAGAAAGGAACAAAAAACACTTAAGACATCCAAACAAAAATCAGTAAAATGCTAGGAGTAAATCAACACTTTTCAATAGAAACACTTAATATAAAAGGATTAAATTCCCCAATCAAAAGACACAGACTGGCTGACTGGATTAAAAAGGAGGACTCAACTATATGCTACCTTCAAGAGACCCACCTCACCCATAAAGACTCACACAGACTAAGAGTGAAAGGATGGAAAAAGATTTACCATGCAAACAGAAATGAAAAACAAGCTGGAGTAGCTATTCTAATATCTGATAAAATAGACCTTAAACTAAAAACCATAAAAAGAGATAATGAGGGCCACTACATAATGATAAAAGGATTGATCCATCAAGAAGACATCACAATCATAAATATATACACACCCAATGTCGGAGCAGCCAGATTTATAAAACAAACTCTATTAGACCTAAATAAGGAAATAGACACTAATACCATAATACCAGGGGATCTGAACACCCAACTGTCAATATTGGACAGATCATCCAGGCAAAGAATCAGCAGAGAAACACAAGATCTAAACAATACTCTAGACCAATTGGACATGGCAGATATCTACAGAACATTCCACCCAACAACCTCAGAATATTCATTCTTCTCATCAGCACATGGATCATTCTCCAGGATAGATCACATGTTAGGTCACAAATCAAGTCTCAACAAATTCAACAAAATTGGAATTATCCCATGTATTTTTTCAGATCACAATGGATTAAAATTAGAAATCAATAACAAATAAAATTCTGGAAACTATATAAACACATGGAAATTAAACAGCATTCTACTTAATGACATATGGGTCCAAGAAGAAATCAAACAGGAAATCAAAAAAGGTATTGAAACTAATGAAAACAATGATACGTCATACCAAAACCTATGGGATACTGCAAAAGCAGTACAAAGAGGGAAATTTATCGCATTAAATGCTTACTTCAGAAGAATAGAAAGATGGCAAGTGAGCAACCTAATACTTCACCTAAAAGAACTAGAAAAACAAGAACAATCCAAACTCAAAGTTAGCAGACGGAAAGAAATCATTAAGATCAGAGCATAACTGAATGAAATTGAAACCCAAAAAACAATACAATAGATCAATGAATCAAAAAGTTGGTTTTTTGAAAAGATAAATAAAATCAACAAACCATTAGCATGGCTAACAAAAAAAAGAAGAGAGAAGACTCAAATAACAAAAATTAGAAATGAAAAAGGCGATATTACAACTGATTCATCTGAAATACAAGGAATCATTCGAGACTACTATAAACAACTATACGCCAACAAATTTGAAAATCTGGAGGAAATGGATAAATTTCTGGACACACACAAGCTACCAAAACTGAGCCAAGAAGATGAAAAAAATCTGAACAGACCAATAACAATAAAGGAGATTGAAGCTGTTATCAGAAGGCTCCCAACAAAGAAAAGCCCAGGACCAGATGGATTCACAGCAGAAATTTACCAAACATTCAAAGAGGAATTGACACCAATTCTCTACAAACTATTCCAAAAGATTGAAACAGAGGCAATTCTCCCAAACTTACTCTATGAAGCAAACATCACCCTGATACCCAAACCAGGTAATGATACAATTAAAAAAGAAAACTACAGGCCAATATCCGTGATGAATATAGATGCAAAAATCCTCAATAAAATAATAGCTAACAGAATACAGCAACACATATGCAAAATTATACACCAGGATCAATTGAGTTTTATCCCAGGGATGCAAGGTTGGTTCAACATACGCAAATCAATAAATGTAATACACCATATCAATAAAGTCAAACACAAGGACCATAAGATCATCTCTATAGATGCTGAAAAAGCATTTGATAAAATCCAACACTCATTCATGATAAAGATTCTCTATAAGTTAGGTATAGATGGAAAGTATCTCAAAATAATTAAAGCCATAAATGATAAACCCACCTCCAATATCATCTTGAATGGGGAATAGCCGAAAGCTTTTCCTTTAAGAACAGGAACAAGACAAGGATGCCCACTCTCACCACTCCTATTCAACATAGTGTTGGAAGTACTAGCCAGAGCAATCAGAGAAGAGAAGGAAATAAAGGGCATCCAGATTGGAAAAGATGAAATCAAACTGTCCCTCTTTGCAGATGTCATGATCCTATATATCGAACAGCCTAAAGCCTCTACAAAAAAACTCTTGGAGTTGATAAATGATTTCAGCAAAGTAGCAGGATACAAAATCAACACACAAAAATCAGTAGCATTTCTATTCTGCAATAGTGAACATGCAAAAAGAGAAATCAAGAAAGCTTGCCCATTTACAATAGCCACCAAAAAAATAAAATACTTAGGAATTGAGTTAACCAGGGAGGTGAAAAATCTCTATAATGAGAACTACAAACCACTGCTGAGAGAAATTAGAGAGGATACAAGAAGATGGAAAGATATCCCATGCTCTTGGACTGGAAGAATCAACATTGTGAAAATGTCCATACTACCCAAACTGATATACAAATTCAATGCAATCCCCATCGAAATTCCAATGACATTTTTCTCAGAAATGGAAAAAATTATCCAGACATTTATATGGAATAACAAAAGATCACGCATAGCCAAAGCAATTCTGAGCAAAAAAAATAAAGCTGGAGGCGTAACACTACCTGACTTTAAACTATACTACAAAGCTATAATAACCAAAACGGCATGGTACTGGCATAAAAACAGACACACTGACCAATGGAATAGAATAGAGAATCCAGAAATCAACCCACACACCTACAGCCATCTGATCTTTGACAAAGGCACCAAGCCTATACACTGGGGAAGAGACTGCCCCTTCAGCAAATGGTGCTGGGAGAACTGGATATCAATATGAAGGAGAATGAAACTAGATCCATACCTCTCACCATATACTAAAATCAACTGAAAATGGATTAAAGAATTAAATATACACCCTGAAACAATAAAACTTCTTAAAGAAAACATAGGAAAAACACTTCAGGAAGTAGGACTGGGCACAGACTTCATGAATATGACCCCAAAAGCACAGGCAACCAAAGGAAAAATAAACAAATGGGATTATATCAAACTAAAAAGCTTCTGTGCAGCAAAAGAAACAATTAACAGAGTTAACAGACCACCAACAGAGTGGGAGAAAATATTTGCAAAATATACATCTGACAAAGGATTAATATCCAGAATATACAAGGAACTGAAACAACTTTACAACAAAAGAACAAGCAACCCCGTTAAAAAATGGGCAAAAGAGCTAAATAGGCATTTCTGAAAGGAAGATATATGAATGGCCAAAAGACACATGAAAAAATGCTCAACATCACTCAGCAGGGAAATGCAAATCAAAACCACACTGAGATACTATGTCACCCCAGTTAGGATGGCCAATATCCAAAAGACGGTGAACAATAAATGCTAGCGAGAGGTTGTGGAGAAAAAGGAACTCTCATACATTGCTGGTGGGACTGCAAAATGGTGCAGCCTCTATGGAAAATGGTATGGAGGTTCCTCAAACAATTGCAGATAAATCTACCATATGACCCAGCTATACCACTGCTGGAAATATACCCAGAGGAATGGAAATCATCATGTCGAAGGTATACCTGTTCTCTAATGTTCATCACAGCACTCTTTACAATAGCTAAGAGTTGGAACCAGCCCAAATGTCCATCAGCAGATGAGTGGATACAGAAATGTGGTATATCTACACAATGGAATACTACTCTGCCATAAAAAAGAATGAAGTACTGCCATTTGCAACAACATGGATGGACCAAGAGAGAATTATATTAAGTGAAACTAGTCAGGCACAGAAAGAGAAATATCACATGTTCTCACTTATTTGTGGGAGCTAAAAATAAATAAATAAATAGACAAACAACCTGGGGCGCCTCGGAGGGAAGAAGACACAACAATTACAATTCCTTGAAGTTGATACAACAAGCAAACCGAAAGGACATTGTTGGGAGGGAGGGGGAGAAGGACAAGGGAGGGAGGTTTCGGTAATGGGCCATAATAATCAACCACATTGTATATTGACAAAATAAAATAAAACTAAAAAAAAAAAAAAAAATCACCTGGGAACTTTTGTTTTGAATGTGGCACATTCTGGAGATTTTGATTCAGTAAATCTGGATGAGACCCAGGAATCTGTTTTGTAAACAAGCAAACCCGTGATTCTGAGTCAGACGATCAGTGATTACACTTTGAGAAAGAATGTGGTTCCTGCTTCCCCACAGACCCCAGAGGTTCTCAACTTTGACTGCACATTGGAATCCCCTGGGAAACTTCCAGAAGTACTGAACTGATGTTGAGATTCACCCTTAAAGATTCTAATTCAGGTAATGTGGGAGGTGGCCTGAGCCATTGGGTTTTTAAAAATCTCTTCCACGTGACTCAAACTTGTAGACAAAAACTGCCACAGCTCCAAGTATGGTAAAAAGCTGCCAGAGGCTGGTTACTGTGTAGGAGGGTCCTGAGCACTAGTTAACAGAGCATGTAGACCCGGGGGCTCGAGTTCTTTCCCAGTAATCAATTAAAGAGGGTCTTCCTCCTTATTAAGATTTTTTTTCCAGTCCCAAAGCCTATGTCTTTTTCCAGAGAACCCACCAAAATTAGCACACAATCAATCATTCATTCACTCATTCATTTACAAGAGGCAGTGTGCTGCCCTGATTAGCTGTGAGGGCTCTGAAACCAGGCTGCCTCGGTTTGCACCCAGCTTCAGCTCTCGCTGGGTGTGTGACATTATGCACATTATTCATGGGGTGCCTGGCTTTCCTTATTTGAAAATCTCACCTGCTAGAAATAAGTGAGTCACTGCAGGTAAAGATCTTATAACGGTGCCTGCCACATAGTAAGCTCTAAATTAGTGTTTTAGAATTATTCACTGAACAATATGTATCCAGCAGCTACCATGTGCCAGGCACTGGGGTACAAGAAGAAATAAAACACAGGCCCCTTAATCTCATAGAGCTGACAATGGACCGAGTAGAAAGTGGAAATATGTAACCGGAGGGAAATAAGTTATTTCTAGCTCAGAATCCCCCCAAATGCCTGGAGGCGCTGTTAAGTGAGGGAGAACTGGAAATCAAGCCCTGTGCGCCAGGGGGCGCTGGGGATGGGGCGTGGGTGTGGACACGCGGCGAGGGAAGTGTGGCTGGTTAGGATCCCGTTCCCCAGCTCGCCGCCCTCCCCACCCCGGCTTCATCATTTCCAAGAAAGCTCTCTGACTCTGACCCCTCTTCCTTCCCATTCGTCTCCTCCTTCCTTTTCTGCCTCCCCGCAACTGCTCCCCGGGAGATTTCCCGCTCTCGCTAGTTTTTGTTTCTCCTGCAGAGCTTTGGGGAAGTAGATGGGGTGTCCCGGAGCGGGGCGCAGAGACACGCACAAATGGGGCAGGGGTGGTGGCAGGAGCCCTGGCTTCAGAGCCTGTCCCGCAAGGAGTAACAGGCAGACTGAAGCCTCCCTCTCCTCCTACGCGGTAGGGTCGCATCCTTTCTGTGGGGCTCACTTAACCCTGACGGGATCCCGGATCTCCCAGTGGGCTCTGGAGGGCGCTGGTACTTCGATTTCCTAAAAGACATCCGTTCCCCCCGCAAGATCTCGCCCGCCAGCCTCGGGCCAGCAGGTCCGTCCTGGGCAGCGAGTGGCCTGCCTCCTTTGCCCCGGCCGGTCCCTCTGCCGCGCGCGGCTGCAGGGGCGCTCCTCCAGGAGCACGGTCGCCGCGCAGCGCCCACACCGCGTCGCCTCGGCAGGTGTCGCTGTGGTCGGGAAAGTGAGAGCCTGTAAGACGCCCGAAGGCTGCGCCCGGCCGGACTTGGAGTGGGGCCATCAGGGGGAGGGAAGAAACCGAGCCGTAAATAACCACAGTTCCCAAAAGGACTGAAACGTCCGTCCCCAGGACGAGGAATTGTTCTAGCTGCCTGCTGAGCTCCCGAGGCCTCCGCGGTGGAGACAGAGCGTCTCTTTGCAAAGCACAGGGACAAGACCTGGATCCAACTCTTCCCCCTCGGGAGGGATCCTGGGGACTCTTCTCCCTGGACCTGCCTGGAGCTGGCAGGTGAATGATTCGCAAAAGGCTTTAAATGCAGATCCCTGGCCCCCACTCTAGAATTTCTGATTCGGAACTAAGGGGCCCCCGAATTTGCAGTCACAGTTGGTGCAGTCTCTACTTCGAAAAACACTTAATAAGAGAATCGGTCGCACTAAATAAATTTCCTGGAGGTTTACCAGGAATCTTTGCACTATATCAAAAGATGTTTCGCTGGATAATTAGAAAATTACAGAAGTAGTTTTACCTCCAAAGGTCAGAAAGTGGCTGTTTTCATGACCGATAACCACGTTTTGGATCTGATCACTACCAAACGCCGGCTCCTCTGTTAAACACTCCCACACATGGTCTCATTTGTTTCTCCCAAAATTTGGCGTCCGAATATCCATTTCCACGCTGAGAAACGGAGACTTTATGAGGTTAAGACACTTGCCCCAAATCGCTGTGCTCATCATACGTAGCAGAATGTGACTCCACCCGGGGACTGTTTGACCCCCGAAGCTTTGCCATCCTCCGTACAGTTTGTATAAATGGATAAAGAAAGCGTGGGCTCTTGGTCTGTCAGTCTGACCCCTGATGTGGAGTGCAAGTTCTGCAGACTTCTGAGGGGGGCTGGACGCAGAAAATGTGCTGGAGATTAACTTGGAGGCCATTGCAAACTCTGAAGAGGGTTCGGGCCCAAATTTGGTCAAACACTGGACATTATTGTGTAGTGGTGAGATCTCAGTTCTTTGTACCGATTCACATATGATGATTGCAGCAACCAGCCTAGACTAAGCCACTTCCGTTTATTCCACCTGCCTCCTAATACGGCTGGCAGCCTCCACGCGCCCCCTACAGTCTATTCTCAGCACAGCAGCCCGAGTGGGCCATTTAAAATGTCAATCGGATCCTGGCACTCAAACTTTCCAATGGCTTAGAATAAAATCAAAGCCCTAACTGTGACCCTCAAGGCTCTAGTGGCCATGACCCAGAGTACCTCTCCTTTCTCATCTTCTCCCATTCCCCCGAAGCTCTTTTCTTTCTCATTCCCAGGTCTTTTCTTGTGATGTCCCCTATGCCTAGAACCCGCACCCCCAGACCTCGGTAGGGCTGCTCTCTGCAGTTATTCAGGTCTCCACTTGAATGTCATTTTCACAGAATCTCCTCTGATCACACTACCCAAGAAAAGTGCTTCCTGCCCATTAATTTCCACCATCTTCCTTTGCTTTTATTGTTGTTATTCATAATGCTCATCCACATCTGAAAATATTTTGTCACCTACTGTCCCTTTAACTCCCCTGTCTCTAATAAGACTTTTTTGTCACATTGAGGTAATAAAAAGGCCTAAAATAATCACTTCCAATAACAAAACAGTGTCAGCATCGTCGTTAAAATGCCAAGTCCAAGGAAAGTCGTCAACATTTCAATGAGGCATCTTCTCCTCCTTGATCTTGGGGTGTTGGTGGCGATGAGAGCCCTTCAGACAGGGAAGGGGGTCTGGTAGCTTTTATTCCCCTATTCCCCTTCCCTCCTTCTAGTCTGTCCTCCTCCTTCCCCTTCTTGCGTTCCCAGGTTTCTGACTCCTCCAGAAGTCTGCCCAGGGTGGGAGGACAGGAGAGGAAGCTGGAAAGTCCTAGTACTGCAGCTGTGATCCAACATTAGCACTTTCCGGATTTGGCAGCTCCTTAAACTTACCCTTCCCTCATGGAGAACCTGCCCAGCCCTGGAGATCTCTGGAGTGTAGTTCCTTTACGGGGGGGAGGTGAGGCTCTCTTTGGGAGAGAAAGGTTAGGGAACTATGAGCCCCCTTCCCTCAGCCCTTAGGAATACAGTGATTCTCAATCTGAGGTCACTGCAGCCACTCCTGGCTATCCTCCCAGACAGAAACCCAAGATGATCCTACAGTGACTCTTCCTCTCCTGTTGCACACATCCCCCCATCCCATGTCTGGTCCACAGAAAATATTCATGCAACCTTTGTCCAGCCCCAAGGTAGCAACCGCTGGCCCAGCCTACCAGTCACCCACCCTTTGGATTCCTCACTGTGGGCCAGCCACCAGTCATTGTGTCTCCTAACCACAGTGCATCCAGAGTAAGCCCTCAGAGTGGAACCCTCTTCAAGTGCCCATGCTTTTCTTAGTGGGGGGCGGAGGAGATGAGAGCCACAGCACTGTCACAGCTCCCTCTAAAGAAACTTGCCTACTCTCAACCTCTGGGACTGTTTTACACTCTGGGTGTTTGTTAGGTGAAGCCAGGACCTGGGCAAGGCAAGTGAGGCACCAAAACCTCAGTGATCAACATAAATCATATTTTAATATAATTAAAAAATAATATTAATGCAAATAAACCTCATGATGAACAAATTATCAAAATTTTAAAAACAGTATCGGTACTGTTAGAGGTTTTGAAGGCATACAAACAAGGAGGTTTTCTTTCCCCTCCTTTTTCTACAACTCTGTCACACTTAGGATGTATTTTTTATTGTCTTGGAGCCATGGCCAAAACTTGCATTTTAATATCCTATTACACTTTTTGCTTATCTCTCTCTCACCCACTAGGATATGAGGACAGGGACTGTGCCTATGCATGGCTAAATCTTCAGTGCTGGCATTTGGCAAATATTAATGAATGAATTTGTGAGCCATCTGTTTTTTGATTCTTGGATATTGATTCATTAGGGAAATAAGAGTGGGAAATAGCTGTGGAAAAACTCAGCAATGTTACATTTCACTGCCCCATGTTGATCTTACCTTTCTGACACAGACTTAAAATGTATTTTTGAGAAGTTCCCGTAGAATATTGAGGTCCCTTTGAATTCTAGTTTTGTGATTCTATTACCTAGAAATCTGTCTCCAGATTTAGAAACATTGAAAATATCTATTGAATTATGTATATCTATAAGGGTGGATGGTGTACAGGAAACATGTTAAATAAATCTAGAGACTTCCATACATTAAAGTTTTAGTCTCCCTAGTTAAAAAAAAACGATTTTACCAGTTGAAAGTCAGTAGTGAACATTTGTCAGCATGCTGCCTCAGTAAAAATTTAAATCATAATTAGTTTGTGATCTCACAGATCTTCCAGATGTGTTTTTGTCGTTGGTAGCGGTTGATTTTCTCTTTCATTTTATAGCATTATACCCCTGTGAAAGAATCACAGTCATATGCTAGACCACTGCCCATTGTAGGTTTTGTTTCTACTTATTTGATTACTGTTTGACTTAATTTTATGATTTGAAATTCAATTTATAATAGAATTAAGTATATCTGGTGATAATCAAACTCCTATTTCTTTGTGTCAGTACAATAAGGTAGGAATGAGGTCACGTAATGCAATCAAATTTCCCTTCTTACAAATAGTGAAAACTTTATTTGTAATGAAATAAGGAATTCTGTTTATTAATCTCTTGTAGGCCTTAGAATGGCATTAGAAATCACTTTTAAAATACTGATAGCTCACGTGCTTAAACTGTCTCATCACTGTGATTTACTTGTATTGAGCTGCATCGTCAAGCAAGTGTCAGAGTTGAGGAGTTTACATTTGGATTAGATTTTGAACTTGTTAGAACTTCAAATGATTTATAACTTATTCATATGAGAGTATTAGGAATAAAAAAGGAATTCAAAAAAACAATACCAACATTTTTTCCTGTACACTATCCACCCTCATAGACACACACCATTCAATAGATATTTTCAATGTTTCCGAACCAGAGGCACCCTGGAGACAGATTTCTAGATGACAGAATCACAAAACTAGAATTCAGAGGGCCCTCAAAGTTCTTCTAGGGGAACTTCTCAAGAATGCAAAATCTCTTTTGTTATACCTCTGTTGGTTTGTTCTGTAGTATGTCAGCCTCATAAAGTTCAGAGAATAACTTCTGCAGAGCTATTCTCAGCAGAAAGAAAAGATTTAATGATTAAACTGCACAATCCAGGGCTGGAGGACATTTAAGGATGGCTCTGGGGGGAAGGGATATGGACATTTTCAGCTCAAACTCCAAGCAAGAGGTTATTCTTGCAGTTAGTAGGTTTTTGAGGATCTTCCTTCTCTCTAGGGTCAAAACACACAAAGAGCGTAGTTTCTGAAGGGAGAGAACACACCCATCTGAGCAAAGAAATGTATATCTCCAAGCCCCTACTTGTGCCCCCATGTTAGTGTCATGGGTCGTGCAGAACGATCCATCTTGAACCAGCGCATGTGTCCTAACATGCTGTGGAGGTGCTTTCTCTAGTTGCTCAGTGTGGAGACATGTAAGATTGACATCAGAACCAATTACAGAGGGCCATGTCTAACGAAAACGAACCCCAAAGCAGAGGCTAATGTACTTTCCCACCCACCAGACAGCAACAATGAAAGAACTCTCATTTCTCCTATCAACTGGGTTAATGGTTTTGGCAAAGAAAGGATGAGGTTCCTGGGTGGGATGGAAGAAGAAGGGAGGTTGTTGTTTTCATTGTTGTTGTTTGGTTTGTGTTGTTCCGAAAGAAGTTGTGGGCCAAGGATCGGATGGTGGTTATCTCAGAGTCATGGGTAATGTTGGGGAGGGCTTCCAAAGAGGCCCAGGCAAGCCTGAAACTGCCCAGGGTCTGAACCAGAGCTGACTGTCACCTGCTCAATTCTACCTCATCAGTTCCTTGGTCCAACAAGCTACCCTCCCTCCTACCACCACCCCCCGTGCTTGCATTATCTCATGGGCTTGAGTTGTTAGTAACTGCATCTGTACAAACAGCCACTGTACAAAAGCTGTGATTTTTATCTGCACAAATATGTAGAAACAACTGGATTTAGTTCTCATTGCAGAATAAAATTTCTGTTATTCTTAAAGCTTTTTTCTGTTTCCAAGAAAAAAAAAAACAAAAACAAAAACTAAAGCCCAAATTAAAATTTTTCTATTGCAGAAGTAGATTTATAGTGAAGCTAATAAAACTTAAGGGTCAGAGTACACCATTGTAATGAAGCTAATAAAGCTTAAAGTTCAAAGGTATGCTTGTAAGGTATATTTGTAAGGCTTCTTCCTAGGTCTTGGGCGTGATGCAGAAATGTGTTCACATGTCGTATGTTTTCGTGAAATTTGAAAAAATATTTTAACTGTTATCAGTTAAGACCACCGTCTTTCCACTGCAACTTTCTCTGTAATGACTTCTCCCGTGTGTGACATTGGAGTAGCCACAGTCATTTCTGGGATCCAGTTAAGGGAAAGTTGAATTGCAGACATATTTTGTTTGGGTTTTGTGGGATATATGTATTTTCACAATTATTTTATATAGGAAGAACTTATTCTGAGTGATAGTTATCATCCCAGTGTTGGAGGGGCTTTTATGAGTATATCTGTCGTTCACGGTGTTTCTTCACCTGGCATCGTGACCCAAAGGTGCCCAACAGTAAAGTAATGAAAGAGAAATAAAGCTTGAAATGTACAAAGCTAAAAGCTAGTTTGTATAAAACTTGTGCAATCAATCAAAAATGTAATATTTAAGTAGAGAATTTAGTTCTCATTCATGCTGAGTCAAAGCAGTTCTATCCTGTCAGAAAATAAAAATTAAAAAAACAAACAAACTTATAATGGCCCACCACAACAATGACATCTATGACAAACTGATTCATAAGTTTCTTCAATTTATGGTATTTAAAATTTGTTCCTATCTTAAAATCTTAAGGCTCAAAAACTATACAGTAAAAAACCAAATAATCCAATTAAAAAATGGGCAAAGTTGTAGCTCTGTTTACAGTAGCCAAGATATGGAACCAAACTAAATGTCCATTAATAGATGATTGGATAAGGAAATTGTGGTATATATACACTATGGAATACTACTCTGCCATAAAAAGAATAAAATTCTTCCATTTGCAACATCATGGATGAACCTGAAGAAACTTATGTTGAGTGAAACAAGCAAAGCACAGAGGAATATACCTCATGTGCTCAATCATATGTGGGATCTAAGAGAGAAAGGAAGGCAGGAAAGAAAGACCACAGTAGTGCCGTGATCCAACAGAGGGAGAGAACATTCCTAGGGCTAAAAATTGGAGTTGAGGGGAGAGGGGGAAGTAGAGAGAGGTTGAGGAATAATTGGAAGAGGACAAAGGGTACAAAAGTAATTTCTGGTAATGGGTATGTCCCCAGTATGAATCTGGCTCCCACATCGTGGGCAGGAGGGGAGACAATCAGCTTTGTTTCTCATGAATATTCAATATAAATAAATAAATAAATATATCTTTTGGCTGTGTTGTAAAAAAAAATTGGGCAAAGGCTCTGAATAGACATTTTTCAAAGGAAGACATACAAATGGTTTATTGGTATGTGAAAAAATGCTTAGCTTCAGTAGTCATCAGAGAAATGCAAGTCCAAACCACACTGAGATATCATCTCACCCCAGTTAGACTGGCCAGTATTAAAAGGAACAAGAACAACAAATGCTGGCAAGGATGCAGGGAAAGGGGAAGTCTTCCGCACTGTCGGTGGGACTGTAAATAAGCACAGCCATTATGGAAAACAGCATGGAGGTTCCTCAAACAACTACAGATAGAACTACCATATGGCCCAGCAATCCTACTACTGGGTATATATCCAAAGGAATGGAAATCTTCATGTCAAAGTGATACCTGCGTGCCCACATTCACCACATCTCTATTTACAATAGCCAAAATATGGAACCAACCTAAGTGTCCATTGATGGATGACTGGATAAGGAAATTGTGGTATATATACACAATGGAATATTACTTAGCCATAAAAAAGAATGAAATTCTTCCATTTGCAGCAACATGGATGAGTCTGAAGAGAATCATATTAAGTGAAACAAGCCAGACAAGGAAAGAGAAATACCATATGTCCTTACTCATAACTGGGTGCAAAGAAAGAAAGAAAGGAGAGAGAAATAGAGAGGGAGATAGAGATAGAGATAGAGATAGATAGATAGAGAGAGAGAGAGAGAGAGAGAGAGGAAGGAAAGAAAGAAAGAAAGAAAGAAAGAAAGAAAGAAAGAAAGAAAGAAAGAAAGAAAGAAAGAAAGAAAGAAAGAAAGAAAGAAAGAAAGAAAGAAAGAAAGAAAGAAAGGAAGGAAGAAAGAAAGGAAGAAAGAAAAGATCATAACAATACGTTGAACTTTCAGAAGGGGAAAACAAACCTAAGGGTACTGGAGATGGGGGCTGGCTTGGGGAGGGATAGGTTGGGTAAAGGGCATAAAGAAAAATCACGATTTATAATAATAATACATTTATAAAAAAAAAATCTTAAGGTTCACACTTGAAAAAAACAACTTAATAGAGGTTTTCCTAAACTTGGCATCAATACTAAAAATTTTCACCATGTTAAGAATACTGAGTTGTTTTCAGTTGCTATTACAAAAATTATTATCATATAAAAAGTATGCAGCCAAAATGTTGAAAACAATAGTGGTGGGCTGGTCAATTACTGTAGAAATGTGTTTATTAATACTTTAATAATTATATATAAATTATGTATATCTATGATGCCGTGTCTGTGGATTTGGTGATGTTTGTGATATTTGTCAGTTTTTTAAAAATCTGTAATTGGTTGTGATTTTGTTTCTTATTCCAGATTATCACTTTTGTATCTCCCCTACCTATGTATTAGGATTCCACTGCTCAGGATAGACAAAAACATGTAAGCAACACTCTCACAGGAACCTTCCTTAGCAAGCCCCTGGAGATGTGCTACACACAACACTGCTAATCAAAAAGGGAAGGAAGAAATAAATCAAAAGCAGGGAGAAACTGGAGAGAGAAGGGATTACAGAAATTCAAGCTGAGCAGGTGAAAGAGGATCAGGAGAAAGATGAAGACCCAATAATAGCTGCTAACTAGAAAGAGACACATAAGCAAAATATTAGGAAAATGTAGAGTAAAGCAGACTAAACATTTTAGAGGGTTTTCTAACTCTCTGCCAGACCTTTCCCAGATGGTAACTGAACATTTGTTTAAATTAAGTCTTGCTTAAATTATAAGGAGCTGAGCTAATTTTCAATGTCAAGAATTCTTGGAATAGAGCCATGAGAGGTGGGAGAATGTACAGTGTACAGGGTGGGGAAGAAGCTAAACATTTGTCAGTGGAGGATTTCTGAGGTCCTTTTGGTATTCACTTCTGTTTAAAACTATAGCCACCCTCCCAAAGCCAACCACTTCATTTTTATACAGTGCTGAAGCCCAGACACACGAAATATTTAGTGTCTTTAATAGAAGACTTCTTTTTAAAAAAAATCTCCTAAAGTCAATGTAATGGAGGAAAAATAAAACCTAGGGTGGTAGCATTGCAGGTGGCTTTTCCCTTCACTTCCTTTTTTTCCCTTTTTATTATAGCTTTTATAAATTTCTTTGAACTAGAAATAATTTATAAAACAAGTAAGCAACCTACAAGATTAAAAATTAAGTTGATCTTCTTTTAGTTGAAGAGTTTTAAACAGTCACACATAGAAATAAGGATTTCCTGGCATTACAAAATAGATTTCTAAATTTTTACATTGATGGCATAGGGTTTAAGATGAAGTATTAAAGGAGCGTGAAGAAAACCCCCTTGAAAGGGGCAGAGGCCACAGGGTCTAGTTCTGAGCATCGTGGAAGAGAAGCACCCTCTGGGTAAGGATGAATTGTCCGACTTCACCCTCTTAAAACTGTCAGCTCCTTTGCCCTCGGAAAACAGCTCTCGGGGCTGCCTCGAGCCCTCCCTCGACATTTCCAGCTAACCAAGTTCTTGGTCAGATGGCTTCCTTCACACCCACCTGCCCCAGCTGTGTCTTTCAAAAACACTTAGAGGCTGCAGCCAAGCCAGTTTTTTAAACTTTCAATTTTTATTGAGAGGTAAATTAGGAGTTGGGAACAATCCCAACTTAACTTACGTAATACTGCCACTAAGTGGCCACGGGTAATTGCTTGAAAGCTGCAGCTGCCAGATGACAGACTGAACAGAACAACCCGTGGTGATCGGCAAACCTCAGAGGGTCAGCAATTCAGTATCACTCTACAGCCAATTATTTGTATGCTTTACTGAGCCTTAGATGGAAAAACCAAACCTCCTGGATCTGTGAAATTTGGATCAGAACTACCTGAACAGCTTCTCCATTGGCTTTTCTGGGCTAAAGGAATGAGCATTGTAATTGTTGAAAGCTAATGATGATGATGTCTAACAGAAAATCACTTGCCCGTGTACACATCAAGTTGGATCAGTTGCTGCAGACTGTTCACCTAGTGCCAATGACTTTTAGAGTATCCCAGTGCCATAGGCGTGAGCGTTTCAGCTTTTTAAATTCCTCCAGGACATATAAAGGCAATGTGGTATGTTGAAAGGAAAATTGAACCCAGTTCCAGACTTGCCTCTATTACCTACTTGCGAGCAGTGCAAAGGTAGGTAAGTCTCGCCATCTCTATGAGCCTCGGTACGCCCATCTGTAAAAGGAGGACACGTAGTGACCATACTTACTTCAAAGGGTAGCTAAGGAGATCAAAGTGATTCATGTTGTGAAAGGCTTTTGAAATTTCTGTCCAAATGTAAATAAAGCTTATTATATAAATGAAATGAATGATTCCCTGCCCCTCGCACCTCGAGGTACATGTTGATCTCCAGATTCTGCTGAGACTGCCCTATCTGCTCTTTCTAAGAGCATTTCAGCTGGTAAAGAGCTATGCTGTGGAACTCCTTGGTATTTGTCATCAATGAGATTCTTTCAGTTAAGAGTCAGTAGAATTTGCAAAGTCTTTTAAGAATGAAAGAATTTTTAAGAGGTCTCTTATTTGCTACAAGTTTGGCCCGAACCTCAATCAGTCTCATACAAAAGCATTGTGATTAATACGCATGTGGTGACAATATATGAGTGATGGAACGAATGAATATAAATTAATGCACAGAAAATCTTAGCCAGCCTGCAAAGTTCCCATGGGCCTCTCAGTTTTTACTCCATAATGATAAAGAAGTAAATGGCAGGAGAGTGCCACTGACCTGTGAAGTATTGTCATGTCCTCCTCTGTGGACATAATTTCCTAGTTTATTTACTTGCTCCTAATTAGATTGTTATTAAGCCCAGTTGTAGTTTTCTCTCAAGTTCTACCTTAACTTGCTTAGTTGACCTTAAACTTTCCAAGCAAAAGGGCATCTTTTTTTCCTTAGGGTTGTGTTTTCAATATTGGGGAAAAAAAATTCTTTCATGGGGTGAAATAAGAAAGTAATTGCCAACAGCAGGAAAACAGACCTCAAAGTTTTCGAACAGGGAAAAGTGAGGAATTAAAAAACAAGGAGACCTTGTTCATTTTTGTATTTATTTGTCTTTTCAAATTATAAAAGTAATACATGCTTATTGTAGAAAATTTGTACAAGAATTAAAGAAAAGTAAAAGAGACAGAAAAACACTAACACACGGGCACCTTCCCTCCAGTTTTTTTCCTCCAGTGCACTTTGCAAAGCTTAAATCATTTGTGTATTCATTTAGTAAGTAGTTGTGTGGCACTTAGGTAACAGGCACCATGCTGGCAGGTGCTCACGTGGAAGACACTGGTGAACAAGACGGTTTGACCCAATTTTGTATCTGCTTCCTCAGGGCTTCTCCCAGAGATGCTGGTTTCTTTGTTTTCCCACTTTTGAGTGGATCATGGACTGTGTCTGAAAAATTGTGTTCAATTGTTTTCCTTTGTGGATTGTTAACAAACAATCATGTCACTCTCTAAGTCACACAGAAGTCTCTGTCCTTTGTTCCTTGTAATAAAGTTATCATCCTAACGTAGCCAGTCCATGATGGATAAGTCCCATGAATTCTGACCACCAGCATTGCTTTGGCCCAACTTGCTCATCTTTTTCTACGGTTGAGAGAAAATGAACACCACTGTTTTTATCCTTGCTCCCGTGGCATGCAATTTTTTTCTATAGCATTTCCTCAGCCCCAAGTCTCTGAAATTTTGAGGTATAAGCTTTCCTGTTGGAATATCCCTACAGATGGTAAATCAAAGAAGAGAATGAAAGAGAAGTGTTTTCCCTCTAAGTTATTCCCATCTAAGAAGACAGGTACAGATCAGATGCAGCACCATTTAGAAATGCTTGTCCCTAGGATGTAGCAAATATCCCCACGCCCAGCCCAAAGTCAGCTAACTTTCCACTGACTTAAGCAGCCTCCCCAGTGACAGAAAGGGATCTCTCTCATTTTCCTTTGTACCCAGGCCTCCCCTCCAGCTGTTTAATGAAATGGTCTAAACATTTGTACACAATCAAGCTCTGAGTTCAGTGTGCACAGGGGGGAAGCTGCACAGAAGAGAGGCGCGAGGTGCTCAGTGACTTCCACCTTAATGCCAGGGACCCATCCTGGGAAATTTCTGAAAGTTTCCCACTTTCTGATAACATTTTCCAAGTCTCTCTCTCTCTCTCTTTTTTTTTTTCAGCACAAAGGCAAGTTTTCAGATCAGTTTTTCAAAAATAAGTTACACCTGATAGTTTTCATACTATGGAAGTCAATGAACACATGTATTGAGATGACATTTTCTGAGATCTGGATGATTCCCTGCTAAATTTTTTGAGAGATTTACTGGTTTCTTTCACTCATTTTAGTTCAGGATGGTAATTTAAAAATGCTTATAAGACAAAAGTCTTACTCCCTGAAAAGCAGTCATTGAAAATTAAAAGGGTAACTATATGTATACAAATTATATGTATGTATGTATGTATATGTATACACACATTATATATATACACATACACATACTGTATATGTATTCCATAATATATATAATGATTTTTTTTTCGTTTGGATGCACTATAATGGATTCTTGAAATTTCCAGTCCTTAATGAAAAATCTCCTCAGTCAGTGGTTCCATGGATCATCTGCATCAGAATAACCTGGGGAAATTTTTTTTTTTTAAATGCAGATTCAGAGATTTTAGACCCCGCAAGAATCTGACTTAGTGGGGCTTGGGACTCTGTATTTTAAACATGTTCATTGGCTCATTTTTGCGCCCAACTAGATTTGAGAACCAGTATCTAATGAAGTGTATTTGCCCAGTCCTGAAAAAAAAAAAAGCACATACTATGCTTTAGTTTTTGGAAAGAATAGTGATGATGGCTTCCATTGACTTACTGTTATGTTCCAGGCCTTGTGCTAGGTATTTCCCTGTATTATCTTTAATTAAGTACACATTTATTGAGAAACTATTATTGCTTTAACTTTGAGATCATCTAACCCAAATCAAGAGCATTTCTTTAAGTTTAAATGAAACAATATATGAACAGTCTTTATTAAAGTGTGCCTCACTTTCTTTACTTTGGTTTTCTTTCTTTTGGTGAGGTGCACAAAGGAGGTGTGATAGACTAAAACAACTCTCAAATACATAGCCAAGAAATAACATTGAAAGGGATAGAAAATGCGTTGTTAAAACATTAAACAGCAGAGTGCAGTCTTGATGGGTGAGTTAATAACCTATCTTTAGCACTATTATAGATTCCTTTTGGGATGCAGATAGTGCACATGGTAGATGCTTCAACAGACAAATGATCACTAGAGAGAGAGAGATACAGATATAGACAGATCAGTCCCCATCTATATCTTTACATATATGAAAAAAATATTTTTGTTCATTTCATTCATGTAACTATGCAATTGATTTTGGTTAGAACTCACTATTTTTATATCTAAGGTAGAGTATTTTGCAAATTTGTTTATTTTTAATTATAAGCTATATTCTAAAGACCAATTTCAGGGCATGGTCTTTATCTCTTTGAAGATAAGCCAGTTTGCCAAAGGTCACATGGGTTGGTAGTGGGAGTAGAGTAGAATCCTGAAGTCCATCCACTTACCCTCTTAGACACCTTGTTGGGAAATGATGTGATTTTTAGGTCTAGGAGGGGCTTGCCACCCTCCATCCTTATGATGCCCACGCATTTGAGAATAGACTAAAAGAATTGCCATACCCCAGTTTGACCTGTGAACCTTAGTAACCCAGTGTAGAAACTACTTATTTTTAAAAGGTCTAGCAAGTTTTGGTTTTAAGCATGCTCTCTCAGCACCTTTGTGATAAAAAAGCGTGGTTCTAAAGCTCTTTACATCTCCCTGTACATCTGAGTTATTTGAGTACATCTGCTGTGAATGTAGCTCAAAGGGAGACTGTCACAATTCACAGATCCTGGGCAATTTCTCCTGATGAAATAGAGAACTGGGACTTATTTAATAGTCAAAGTTTCAATGGTTTTCTAATACAATCATGGCTAAATTTTAAGCATGGAGAAAACATAGCAATCTTCCTCTTATCTACCCAAACAGCTAGCCTCATGGTCACAAAGTTCTTTTAAGATAATAAATATGACATATCTCTTGGACAGAGGCTAGTCATTCACTCAACAAACATGTACTGAGTGCCTATCATGTGCCAGCAACTGGTCTAAATACTTGGGATACATCAGGGGATAAATAGACGAAGATTTCTTGTTTCACTAAGCTTTTATTCTAAAAGCTTTTATTTATTAAACTTCCAAGCATTCTAGGCTACTTGGAAATATCAGTGGAATACAGATATTCCATTGGTCTATGAGTTGCAAACTGGTGATGAGAGAGTCAATTCAGCTCACAGATGAGTTCTTTGGTTGGCCAAGTGCATTTTAAAATTTAGTTTAAAAGAGCCACGGCAGCCAGTCATCCAAAAAAAAAAAAAAAAAGAGCCACGCACTGTGCAGGAGACATGAACCTGCACCGTTTCTTGCTGTTTTGCACCTCCCCAGCTGCACTCACCTGCTTCCCTACCTGGCCCCCAAAGGAGTGTGAGTTTGTGGACCCTGTCATTTAGTGTATCTATGCTTGATACTGGTTGCTTATGTTCACCTGGAATTCTTAGTGTCTCTTCCCTCACCTCAAAGAATTCAGATGCCCTGAATGTATTCAAAGCTGTATCTAAAATGCTGGGTTGTTCATGAGGAGTAAGCTCACAGAGCGCTCACTTACAAAGACTCTGAGGTCGAAAGGCCATTGACTTACATGGTTAGTAATAACTAAGGTGATCCTAAAATAGACTGCATCATTCCTTCCCCTTACCCTGAACAATCAAGTCTGTTTATTTATTTTTTTATTTTCTGTTGGCAAAATTGCATATGGTGATTGTAGGGGAAATGGGCCTTTGCATTTATTTTTTAGGAGAATAGTGGAAGTCTTACCTCATTCCTCTCAAATATTAGCCTTTTGCACTCTCTGAACTCCTGCACTCACGTTATCCTTCTGAAATGGAAAGCTCTTCTTCCCACTGCCATCCATCCTCAGAACGCCTTCCATCAGAGTTCCCATCTCTTCTATTAAAACACTTCATTCTACTCTAACTCTTGTTGATTTCTCCTTCTCTGAATCAGTCATAGACTTGGAGAGTCAAAGTCATTTATTCATGTATTTATTCAACATTTATTGATTGCCCTGCCCCAGGCACTCCAAATTTAGCATTTAGTTATTATTGTCTTATAGGGTTTAATGATAGTTGTGATATGTTCATCTTGTCTTTTCCACAAAATGTGCATCTTCCAATGTGAGGGCCGTGTCTGAGGTAGCCATTAGCCACACACAGCGCTCTGTGTGAAATAGGAGAGGAGCCTCCTCTGGGCGTAGGTGTATGGCTTGGAAAGGGAGCACCTGGCTCTTGCTTGGCTCCTCACCTGGCACCGAAGCACTTGAACCACCATATGGGAGAGCCCACTATGCATAGAATGATGCCCCAGCAAAGAGCAGACACCTCATAAAAGCTTGACAAATAATTAATTTTGTTTAAAGCATAGAAAGTCCTCAGTTATCATTAGTAATGGGATGAATCTTCCTAACTTTCAGATTAACCAGGTTCTTTATTTCAGTTCCTATAGTATGGGCCTTATGTAAGGACACAGTATCAAGTCCTTGTTGAGGTCTCAGTTTTTACTAGAGTAACTATATAATTTACCTTCCAAACCTGGACAGTTGTGAGAGTGAGAGGAGGTGCACACCAGGATGCAGGAGTTAGCTGGGATTGTTACAGACAAACCAGATGTATGCATCTTAGTGTCTGTAGTAGTAACATAAGAAGCACCTTTGCAACCAATCATTTAAGAAAGTATCAGCTCTAGACTCTGTTAATACAGGGTAAAGGAGGACAACCTGCCTCCCAGGTTAGGGTCATCAGCAAGAACTGTAGCAGGGTTTTCCCATCATTAAATTGCAGGGAGGTGAGTGGGCTTTAATAGGTCTAAGTACTCATCATCTCTCCTACCCTGGTCCTTTAGTATGAGTGCTAGGACTTTCCAAAATATGTCACCATATGAAAGGCTGCCCCACTTGCAAGTCCTCTCCTGTGGCACATTTTCAGCTTTGATCATCACCATCCACCATCATCATCTTTCAACATCTCAGCACCCACGGTGGGGTGGTGTTACAGCTCTCTGGAGAGTGAACCTCAGTAAGACCAAAGATCCTTTTTGGTCAACAGGAAGGATTCTGGGCCCTTGGTAGTCACTAATTGGATATTTGGTGAGAAAAAAAATTTTCTTTCCATCCCACACTGGAGGTAGAAGGGGACTGGAACTACAGGCATTCCGAGATTTCTTTCTCCATAGCAAAGAAAGAAATTCCACCTAAGGATGTCATTAAGAAGCTTGGAAGAAGGGGAGGGTTACCTATTTCCTGGGAGTTTCTTTCATCTCCAGATCAAGAAAGTTGCATTAAATTTCATCTTCCTCCTCAGAAAGTTTCACTCTAAGTCTTTCAAAACATGGAGGACAAATGTTTAGTCTTTCAGGAGCTTCCAATCTATTTGAGAACACACCAAAATATTTCTGACCCTGAATCTTTTTAGACTAAGAAACTCACATGCAATACACATGCACAAGGTCCCCTATATTTATGCCTATATGTGTATCTCATCTCTGTGCAAACAGATGCACACAAACACCTTTTAGCTCAATAAAGAAAAAGCAATTCTATTCATAGGAAAATAGTTGGGTCAGGCTTTCTGGGCTTTTTGTTTGTGCACCACAGGGTGCCTGATAGCACTGCAGGGGCAGGCATCTGATGTCACGCCAGCCACCTACAGCATGCACGGTGCCAGAGGCAGCGATGAGAGCACTAATTAGAGGGTGTCAGGAGATAAGCGGAGAAGAAAGGGGCAAAAAAAAAAAAAAAAAAAGAAAAGAAAAGAAAAGAAAAGAAAAAAGAAAAAAAAGAGAGAGAGAGAAAGAAAGAAAGCATAAAACTTTCCATGAAAATGGAAAGTAAAGGGAGGTGGGTTTCTCCTTTTCATTTTTGGTGGGCATCCTCTGTTTTGGGACTATACTTCAAAATAGTGCTCTTCTTGTTCTATAGTTTACAGCAAAGAGCTGGATTCATGGAAATAGCAGAAATATCTTTTGAATGTCAGCTGCCTGCTTATAATAAACATTTTTCAGTCTGCTTTTATCCACACTTATATCATGATGACACCTTTGACTCTAGACCAGACACTGCTGACAGAGTGCACATTCAAGAATCTTCATGAAAATTCCCCAGTTTTGTGAAATTTCTGGTCCAGCACTCCCTGTCTTCCTAGTGGCCATTTGTGGCTTTGTGCTTTCCATACACACTTCGTTTTATTTAAGTGCCCCCAGCCCCCTCACCCTGAATGGTTGTATTAGTGGACAAAGTAGATACTGCCTGTAATGGGACATTATTATTAATGTTACTAACATACATTACAGTGACTTCTAGCAACTAAAGAATAGGAGGGCTCCAGACATACGCTTGGCATTTTTGTCTGGATCTGATGTTGCCTTTTTTTTTTTCCTGCCCATAATTGTCATCTTTTCTCGGTAAGCCTTTCAAAGCCCTACTTGAATACTAAAATCATCTGGGAAAGTTAATAAATACCAGTGCCTCTCACTCTAGACCAATAAAATCAGAACCTGTGGAGAGGGATATCCAGGCACTGGTTTCTTTAAAAGTTCTCCAGATAATCCCAGTATTCAGCTGGGATTGAGAACCACAGACTGTGTCCTCACCCGGTGGTTCCTGGGTTTCAGTGATACCTGTGAGCAGATCTGCTTGGCTTCGTTCTCTTCTCCGTTGGACTAAATGCCACCTGCCGTTTAATCAGCCTCTTCATGATTCTTAATCAGATCACCAGGGCCAGGACTAGGGAAACACAAGTGAAGCACCTAGGGTGTACAGTGTAAGAAGACACTCTCTCGTAGGGCGCTGAGGCACTTTTCTTGCCTCTCCCTAGTGCTGGCCTGCAAATCAATTGGCCTTTGCCAAACTTGCACTTGATTGTCCTTGAACTAAAACCATTTACTTCCAAATTTATCTTTCCTCATCTCCATCTCAATCTACCTCATTTCCTCTACCTTATTTGGCAATTCTGTGTAGCAAACGTCATCTCGAAAAAAACCAGAGACATCTTTTTAAATTGTCTTTAGATCCAGCACCAAACCATAATTAAAAACATTGTTTTCTACCCTTTAGAGGTACATTGTGTGTTTTGTTTTGTTTTTTACCAAAATATTTTGTTCTGAGTAATTTGTTTCACTTTTCCCTAATGCAAATTCCTCCTTGAAAGACCAAATCCCCAAATTTTTGGTCTATTTCTGAGAAAATGCCATCATGGAGTTCCAAGAGCTTTTGTACCCTGTATTGACACCCTAAAACCACCTTCTATGTGTAGAATTGCTTTACTTTCATGATGATTAAATGATATAATATTCCCCAGATGACTATTAAAGATCCTGGATGTCACAATAGATGTCAGTTTTCTTTCCTTTATACCCGTATTTCCAATCACCTACTGCATTCACCTCCACCAGGAGGTCCCACACCTCCCTCAAATGAACATGTCTGAAACTCATCTCGACAGCCTCACCAGATTTTCTGCTTCCAAATCTTCCTCTCCCCCATTCCCTACCTGGTGACTCACTCACCTGTGCACTAGACCAGAATCCTGGGAGATATCCTGCTACTGTTGCATCCACTTACTCCTCCAACCAATCCAATTCTAACACCTTATGATTTGACCCTCTAAATATCTCTCTAAGCTGTTTCCTCCTCTCCATAAATAATACCTTTTTATCTTTGCAAATGTTACCTTTCTGCCTGATGAGTTCTTCCAACTCTTGTCAGACAAGTGCAGTCTTTCTGACCTAGTAATGGCCACCTCCCCTGAGAAAACTTCTTAGAATGCTCCACAGTGAGCTCCCCAGTTCTGAGTCCCCATAGCCCCAGGTGGATGCCCCAACTTAGATTTGATCATATCTATTGTAATTGTCTGTGGCTATGACTCTCTTTTCTCTGTAAAACCCTGGATTCCTTGCAGACAAGAGCCACTTTCCTTCTATGTCTGTAGCCTGAGTCTTTAGCCCAGTTAATGACAGCCAGCAGGTTTACAATGGATGTTTGTTAAGTGGGAGAACAGCATAGTGGTGGTAAAGAGTAAGGACTTTGGACTTAAACTACCTGAAATCAAATACTTCAGCACCATTACTTGCTAATTGCATGAATCCAGGCAAGTTACTTGAACTCCTTCTGCTAGAGTTTTCTTATCTATAAGTTGATATAATAAAAGGACCTACCTCCTGGGATTATTATGAAGAGCAAATGAGCTAATTCTTTAAAGCACTTTCCAACCCTAAGATTTAAAAAATTCTATAAAAATATTTCCTCCCTCCCCATCCCCAGCAAATGTATATATGAATTTATGGACTATGATAACCTTAAAATAACCCAGGGTAGTGGTTAAAATCAGCAATTCCATAGGATGACTGAATTAGCACATGTGAAGTACTTAGCACAGTGCCCAGTACATAGTGAGTGCTCAGTAAACATTAGCTGATCTTCCTTTTGTCGTTGCCACTTTCCTCTCCAATTCCTTCAACAGCTCTCCAACGTTAACCTAATTAGTCCAAAATCTGTAAGCCCAAGAATATGACTGATGTACCTGCTTCCCTATTATAAACAACATTTACTACCTTTGCAGGCGCTGTTCCATTGACCGGTACTCTTTACCAATCCCACTCTCTCTTTCACTTGTTAGAATCCACTCATCCTTCAAGGTGCATGTCAGATGTTAACAGTTTACTAAGACCTTTTCCTGAATCTTCTAACTAGAAACTTTTTTATTCTGAATGCCCTGTGAACTTTCTTCATCCTTGTTATTATTTTGCTGCTACCACTAACGTTTATAGAGCACATACTACCTACAGGACTCTGAAAAGCACAAAATACACATATTATGTCATTTAACTGGAGGAAGTAGGAAGTTTAGGTGGGGAAGGATTGAGACAGGGTCAGAAAGGGGATACAGTAGGTAGTGTGTGGCTGTGTTTCTGCATATGTCTGGGTTGGCTTTATCCACTTTTACAGAAAGTAACCAGGATGTTACTTTCCTGTTTAGTAGAACACGACCATTTGTTTTTGTCTTGAAGGACAGGGATTGTGCTTTATTCATCTTAGTAACATTTCTAATATTGAAATAATGCATTTTATAATTTTTTCAAATTTAGTATTATATCTTATTAATAAATATGAATTTCATTTCATCTTAATATCAGAGAGAACATAGTACACTTTTTCTTTGATGATCCCGATGTCTCCTCTGTCAATAGGAGAATCCACTATCAATGCTCTGCAAAACACAAAAAGAACAAAGAGAGGTCTCTTCTTGATGTGAGAAATCAGCTATTATCACATCCATCTGCATTCGTTCTTATTTTAATATACTTCTGGTCGGTGCAAAATATGCTGCCTCTTTCTCCAATGAATCATCAGTATTTATATACTAAAAGCATAATGTTGAGCTGGTGGATTGTTAAACCCTGCTAATGGACTGGTTTTGGAATCAGAACATCTCCAAAGGATATGTCAATTGCCTGAGGAATTAAACTGCCCCTCTTGCCAAAATGGAAGATATATTATCCTTGAAATAATTTTTAATGTGCATTAGCCTACATGGAACGTTAAGCATGTAGACATGTAAGTGCATTTATCGAACTTTTTTGGACAGGCTGGTGTGCTGATATCCACCCTCTCTCAGCCCTGCTGTGTTCTGACCTGAAATCAAGGAGCTTCCTTACCCTCTGGGTCTAGTTGGGTTTGGCCAATGAGGAGAAGCAATAAGAGAATGGAGGAAGGGAGGAGAGTGATTTGGGGCTTTTATTTCCTGGCCCCTCCCTGCTGTGGTGCCTTTGTCATGGCTTCAATCAGGCTGCCTTTTCCACACAGCTCTCCCTGGCTGTAGTTAACCCTCCCTCCCCTTGCCTGTTGAAGCCTAGGGTCGGTAACAGCTCCAGGCTCACTAGTCCTGAAGTCTCCTTTACCCTGATGACATCTTTGTAAACAGTACCTGCATGAAACTTTCCTCAAATTCCTGAATTTGGATCTACCCCCTGTTTCCTAGACACTGGCTGATAACCCACCATTGTTGTATCTGTTTCTCCTTAAGTAATTTAGCCTGCAACGTCAGGTAAACAATAAAAAGAAATCCATGTGTAGCTAAGAGGTCTTTTGAAACCTTAAAAAACTTTTGAGGTCCTACAAAGCTCTTCAGGAAAGGTCCTGGATGAGGGACGAATTTTTATAAGACCACTCATATAAAGACCACTGTTTCATCTTAGAATCGGATCCAGAGCAAAAATGTCAATGAATTCTGGAGATGATTTGTTGACTCACATTCATGTTTACTGGAGAGGCTGCTGATGTATCTTGGACGTGACCTGCGCCATTGTGCACAGGATAAGCACAAAATAGCCACCGGCCTTGTCTTCCACTCCAGCACCAGACCCCTCCCCACTTCCCTTTACAAGAAGCCTCGTGACTTAAACAGAAACCCTTTTGCTTCTGCAAGGGCGCAATTCTCCATCCTGGTCACATAGTTTCCACATTAGCATAATGCCCCTCCTTGATGGTATCAGCCAGCCCTTGGTGCCCTATATAAGCTCTACCACCCCCACACGTTGTGCTGTCCTCCATTTTGAGGACAGCCCTGGGCTGCCCCCCTTTGGGTGCAGCCCGGCAGTTTCTTTTCCTTTAATAAAGCTTGATCGGTACCGGCATCTTGGCTTACTTTCTTTCAGCTGCAAATTGATTGCCGCAGGTTTTGAACAGAAAATATTTGTCTAAAGTGAAAACCTGGGAGCTAGCAATGTATGATTCACAAATGGAAAATGTCATTTTTTTTTGTCAAGTGGGAGATTCCATTTTGTCCTTAATTATGTGGCCGGGTCGTCATGGACTCTTAGTCTAATCTGCATAGATACAAAAATTACACAGTGATCTGAAAGCTTTAAAAAACGAGAGAGAATGAAAGAAGAGAAAAAGTGGCAGTAATTAAATGACAAAAAACTATATTCAAATAAAATTAAGGGTTTGACTTAGAGCCATGGGGGGTATCTCCTTTTGTTTCTTCCTCTGCGGCATTTAAAGGCGAATGAAACAAAAAGAGGATTCTGGAAGTGCCTGAGCACTGACTTGAGCACCCTGGGTGCCCAGCACGTCTGTTTTGCTGCTTTGGCTCTGTCATTGTGCCTCACGTCAAAGCTGGGAGAAGAGGTTCAAGACCCAGAAAGAAGGAGGGACCTCAGAGATTGGTGGTTAGGTTTATCCATCATATCATGGGGTTCAAAGATCCATTCTTGACTAAAATGGAAGTTAATAAGAAATATGAAAATATTGAAAAAAAGAAGAATATTTCAGATACAAAGAAAAGCAACCATATGTCCCCCCATACTTAATATACGTAAACATTTTGCCATTTGCTTCATTTTTTTAAGTTAAAATGATTTGGATCTATTTGCAGCCTCCATTGTAGCCCTTACTCTTCCCATCCCTGTCCTCTCTCCAGAAGGTGTTGAAGTTGGTGCTTACCTCTTCTGTTTATGTTTTAATACTTTTACTACATAGGTATATATTCACAAATAGTATGCATAGCAGTAGCATTTTGTACACTTCTAAAGTCTGGATAGATTGTATTATACTGCATTGTGTTTTCAAGAATTATCCATGTTGATGCATGTGCCTCTTAGATCATTCATTTTGAAAGCTCTGTACTGTTCCATTATATGACTATACACCATGGTTTATTTCTCCATTTCCCACTGATAAATATTTAGAATGTTTCCATTTCCTTCTGCTACTACAAACGTTTTGATGAGCATCGTTGTAAACATCTTCTTGTGTACATCTGTGAGAGATTCTCTAGGATTTATACTTCAGGTACAAATATAGGGCTTTATAGCATGTACACTGCTAACCTCCCTGACCATTGCCACGTTGTCTCCAGAGTGGCTGAACAATTCACATTCTCCCCAGCAGGGTCTGAGAATAGCCATTCTGCCTCCCTCCATCCTTGTCAATGTTTTACATGATCAGACTTTAAGATTTTGCTAATCTCATGGTGGTTTTATTTGCATTTCCCTGATTACTAGTGAGGTTGAGTTTATTTCTCAAATGTTTATTGGTTGCTCAGGTTTTCTCTTTTTCAATGATCTCTTCGTGAAGATCATTGCCCCTTTTTCTTTTGGATTGTTTGTCTTTTCCTAACTGACTTGTATGGTTTGTTTATGCTGGAATCTCGTGTTCTGTCAGTTATATATATCATGTAATTGCCTTGGGGGGAAATTCCAGGTTCTGTCTGCTAAGCAGCGGGCATCACAGATGCCTGACTCAGGATCGACTCTAGGCTTTGTCAAAAGGAAGAAGTGAGCCTGTTATGAAATATATTCTGTGGTGAACATGAGCCAAAGTCCTATGTAGATCTAGGACTTCATTTTGGGGGGAGAAAGATCCTGGGAGCACATCAAAAGCAGTGGATTAAGAATGCATTGGAGAATAGGTCAAAGCTCATACAACAAGGGACAGCCTGGAAATTTACAGAAAGGCAGAGGCAGGGGGTTTCCAAAAAAATGTGCTACGTGTTGGGTAGTGGTGTGGGCCCTGTGGTGGGTAGGGTGACCCCATAGTAGGAAGGCCTCTAATGGCTTTTGAGACCTAGAGAAAGAGGTGTCCTAATTCCTGACTGTCAGACCAGTGTCACAGCATGATGAGGTGGTGGGCAGTGGGGACAGAACCCAAAAGGGATTTGAGAGAGAACACCTCAGTCAGTGGCTTCTGTCCACTCTCAGAGGCACTAACAACTTTGCAGTGATTATTAGTCAGTTGTTCTGCCAGTGAGGATGGCCCAACCCAGCCAGGACCAGACTCTACTACAGAGTGTGGTGACCGTGACAGGGCAGGGCACCAGAGCTCTGATCTGTTACCAAATTGTCATTCGACTTCAGACAGTCAAGCTCTGTTCCATGCTGACTCGAAGCTGGAACTGGCAAGTAGTAACCACACAGTTTGCATTTTACCTTTGTTTCCCTGTCTGTCCCACTGGGTGAGTGGCAAAAGGACCCTCAGATGGGGGGGGCCCAGGTAAAAGAGAGTCCTTGGCATACATGGCTGGCCACTGAATGAAAGGATTGATAGTCACGTGTTAGCAATTTTGACCCTGTCTTCTGCCATGGGGCACAGTGACCCGTGTGTTATCATCTAAGAAGGGAACTAAAGGCTGAAAAGCAATTAAACTTAAAAATCTCCCCAGATCAAACATCTCTTTAGTTTTTAGCTATGTCTAGTCCAAATAAATAAAACTACCTGATAAGCTTGTTTCACTTGGGCAGTGAAACACTGTCTCATAAATCAACCAAGTGAGGGAACTGAATCAACCCCAGTGTCTTGGGTACAATTAGCTCTATTAGAGAAGGAATTAAGGAGCACTCCTACTCTTGCTACTAAAGCTAAGCACAGCCTTTCCCTGTGAAGCCAGACGTCAATCTTTGTTGTGGGTTTTTGTCTTCTTGCTAATGCATGTGAGAGTTGGCGTTCTCACTTGAACGGAGTCTGCAGAGCAGTGAAATGCAATGTATAACAGATGAAGTAATGCTTGCTGTATGCATTCAAGTAGTATGCTGATAAATATATATATAAACTAGTCCTGCAGTACTGATTAATTCTGAAGTCTTACTTCCTTTTGCTCTGTTTCATTCAGCAAAGTCTGTATCTTCTAACTTCTACCTTCGTGATCCATCAGAACAAATTCTGCACATTTTCCAAGCAGATTTGTGAAACAAACAAAAGCAGATCAGAAAATTCCCAGATTTCTTTTTGGCAATATCAAGTGACTATTACCCCAGAGCCAAGCAATGTTGCCAGATATGAAAAAAAAAAAAGAAGAGGAATCACTCTAGTGTCATAGACATGCCAGGGGGTGAATTAGCCTGTTAGTGGATGTCCCCTTCATCTTCCAGCATTTAGGAATAATAGACAAACAAAATCTTGGGTTAACATGAAATTTCTAACAAAGCAAATGCCTAGGCCACCCGTGATATTCATCTTCAGAATTCCATTAAAAGGTTTTTCTAAGAGTAGATTATTGGGTTTCCAGAAATGAACTGACAGTCATCATTATATAAATATCTTTTCTAAGGTTATCATTTGGTTGTGCAGTCTCTGGAATTTCTCCTTCATTGCAATTTTAAGCAAAATTTCTTTTTGCACAGGGCTATGTTCCATTGTGCATTTTCTATATCCATTTTATAAGGAGTCTAACTTTCTGTTGTTTCCAATTTACTTGTGCTTCTAAGCAAAAAAAAAAAAAAAAAAAAAAAAAAAAGTGCGTGTTTTAAAATTAGATTTTACCTAAAATGCTCAAGTCCTACCATACACTAAATCAAGATGTCCTGGGACCAGCAGCAGCACTTGGGAAGTTGCTCTCAGGCCCCACCCTAGACCTGCTGAATCAGAAACAACCCAGAGGGTGGGACCAGTAACCTGTTTTAACAAGCACTCCAGTTGACTGATCCTGTTCAAGTGTGAGGAGAAATGACCTTGTAGTTGATATTTTTACAAGTTCCCTAGGTAACTCTCATGTGCAGCCAGGGTTGAGAATATTTGGGTCTTGTCTGTTTATTTATTCTGTTTGGTTTCAGTGGAGAAAAGACAAACTGCCTATTTCTTTTCCAGTCCTTTATCCCAAAAAGCTGTAGTTGAGAGAGTTCTGGCTTCCTATATCATGGTTCTAAAAATCTCAGCCTAAAATATGTCTGGGAGACTCTAGCTCCAGCAACTGCCTATGACAGAAATGAAATCTCCTCCCAGAATACTGCAAGATCCTTGAAGAAATGGAGAAAAACTTTATTTTATTAGTCGCTATAATGCTAGTCATGTTTTTTTATATATATTGATAATGTTCAAAATCTCAAGACCTTTTTGGTTTGTATTGTTTTGCAGGGGATCTGAGTGACTTCAAGATTGCCATTCACTTAATAAAATCTTAGGCTCAATACTATTGAACCTGAAGTTAGATTGATTTGAAATCTTACAGCTTTAAATAGGAAGAGTTGTCTGTAAAACCATTTCCTCTTCTTGACTTTGGTTTCTCACACTTGTCATCCTCTCCCTCCTCCTCTTTCCTTATTTTCATTAACCCTTACCAGTCTCCATTCATCTCCCTTTACTAGCAAACTTTCTGCTCTTGTGTAAGATAACAAATCGCTCATACTAGAGCCATAATTTCCTCTTTCCAAAATCCTTGGGACCAGATATGTTTTTGAAATTTACATTCTTTTCAATTTTAAAAGAATAATACCTTGTGCATACTGTATATGGAGGTCTGAAGTGAAAAGTATAGATATAGTGGAATGGAACCTACAAATAGCCTTGTGATGGTTAAGGTTAGGTTTTGCCATCAAGAGAATTAAGAAGAAAAACTTGTGGACTTTCAGAGCTTTTTGCATTTCAGCATCTGAATATGGGATTGTGTATAGTGTTCTATCCTTGAAATCAGAGGCAATCCAGCACTAGCAGTATTGAAAATCAAAGAATCCTAAAACAAGCTTAAAACATCTTGATTAGATTAAATTTAGATTGCTAACATTTAAAGGGAAGAACTTATGAATATGTAGCTTTGAGTGTTTAGTGCCTAGACCCTATGACTAAAGCAGGCAGACTTAAAGAATGATTTTATATGATATGATGATCTGGGACAGTCACATTGCTCCTTCGATGGACAACTAAAGAAATGGTGTTGGGACAACGGCTAACCAAGTGGAAATAAATGGAGCTGGATCTCTCATTCCCTTCTTAACTACAATACATTCCAGATGGATCAAGTCATAAACATTCTAAAAAAAAAAAAAAGAGTGAATATTTTTATAATTACAGTGGGGAGGACTTTTCAAACATAACGAAAACCCCAAAAGTCATAAGGCAAGAGTTGTTAAATTGCATAAATATCAAAAATTTCACTAGGGCAAAAATCACTAAAAAAGAGCCCAAAGTAGCAATGACTATTTGTAAGACATGCTAGATAAAACGTGCATTAAAAAGTGTTTTTATAAATCATTAAGAAAAAAGACCATCAACTTAATAAAAAAAAAATGGGCAAATAAGCAGCACAGACCAAAAGAATTGCAAACTTTTTGAAACATAAGATTCTCAACCTCATTTTTAGTTTAAGATTAAATGTGAAAAAACAATCAACTTTCAGGTTGGCGAGGATTAAACCACTTAGTAACTCTGTTTTTAGGAATCAACCCTACAATTATACTCACATAAATGAATGAAGATCTACATACAAGGATTTTCACTGCAGTGTTACTTTTGATAGATTAAGAATTGGAAACAACCTAGAATTGTCCTTCCATAGAAGATGGGTTAAATGAATTAAAACGCATCCATAGGCCAAAATATTCTGTAGATGTTAAAACAAATGAGGTAAAGCAACATGTGTGCTGACATGAAAAGGTGTCCGCTGTGTCTTGCTTGACCAGTGAAAAAAAATCAGTTGCGGAACAGGGTGTGGAGTATGATTACACCCATGTGTACGTTGATAGAAGCATAGAAAATGTCTGGAATAGCGCACGCCACACTCGTAACACTGGTTACCCCCGTGAAGGTTAACACAAAGAGAGGGAGTGTTTTATACAACTTTATATACTGTTTGATTTATTTTCAATAAGCATGTATTAATTCAATAATATGCTTTTGAAAACTTAAAATGTGTGCACCCTTCTTACAAACCAAGGACAGCTTTGAGTCAGTCTTTTTTTGGTAAACTTATAGTTGGGCATAGATGGTGTGGTTAAAAGGACAGTATTTCACCCTTTTGCAGGAATGTATTATAATGGACACCTTACTGTTCATTTACAAGAACGTGTTATTATATTGTCTTTTTATGTAAACCTTAGCAAGTTTGAGTCATTCCGCAAAGGAGGTTGAGGATATTGGCCTCAACGAAAAGGAACTTCAGGGTGTTCAAATTTTCTTGACTGAGGAACATTCTTCCTTTCACCCCTTCCAAGACATTGAATGTTATCCAGTGTGTCAGGGGACAGAGGGAGGCTGGGGACACTAATTTGATCTGCCAGTGTCCAGGAAGGTCAGAATGCAAGTCCAGTCCTGGCTGATGCCAGAGCCCCAGCCCATGGCCAGTCTGCATTATTGCCTTTCATAGGGGTGCACCGTGTACATTTCATGTGGGTTTCAGTCAAGCCGGACTGTTCAGGGTGTCTTCTGGGAGCTTTTGCCAGCTGCCTAAGAGGACACGATGAGTAAGTTTGAAGCCAAAATTGGGATGACCAGAGGGAGAATAAATAGGCTCCAGATATGAAACCCTGTTTAGTTTGTTCCTGATGGTGTGGGAAGACAAGAGCTGATACAGAACTCTTACTTCCAGGCTGCAAAAGACTCAGTACACGCTTTAAACCAAAAGACTGTTGTTTTCCCTATCAGACAGGGATTCAGGCTGAAGAAAAACAGTGGGTTGATGTGAGTGAAACGTGATGGAGACCTCACTCCCATGGAGAAGTTCCAGCCAGCATTGCCTAAGGTTGACTAACTAGAGACCCAAAGGTAAAAGTTTGGGACTACAAAGATTTTCGTGTATCATCCTCTCTCATTTTAACTCTGTTCCCTGCCCACCCCGCCCACCCCCCCGGCTAATCTAATGCATTTTAAGCTTTAGCACACTAGTTGGGTTTCTATTAGCAGCCAGTTTGCACTGTTTGTAATATAATTAGGTTATCAAGAGGGGATCTACTGTGAAAATAGAAGCCCTGAAGCTTTTTATCACTGTGATGTGCATCGCTAGCTTCCTGGCAATCCATCTGATTTACAGTGACGTCTTCATGACTCCAAATTTAGAACATTTATTTGGGAACATCAGTCTCTTAACAGCTACCTCCTGACAAGGCACAGTGAAGTGTATGCTGTATGTTTTGAGTCTGCTAATCCAACAGTCATTTCTGAGATCCATACAAACGAAAAACATACCAATAAGACATGAAACCCTTAATTACTCTAATGTATGTAGTGAGGCTCTCCTCCCAGCTCCTCCCTCCCTTTCTCCCTCCACCCCAACCTTCCTTAACTCCTCTGGGTACAATCCTCTAGCTGAAGCACCCAGCCCATAGCAGCTCACGTAAACGGCTGCAGGAAATGTGTTTTACAAGGCTGGTTTTAACTGAACTACCTGCTGTGTGCCACATTGCTCCTGTTTGTGAAATGAATGACGGGAAAGGCAAGTCTGTGATTTCATTTGTTCAGACCGATTACTCCCACGATGCACACGGTATCATTTGCTTGTCACTTAATGACTGACCAGCCTGCCTGAATCATTAGTGCTGCAGCGCAGTGAAAGGAAGACCTCAGCATAATGAGGAGCTGAAGGAAATGGAGTGCTGTTTTACCTAAAAGAAATGGTGCGCAGAAATCCAGCACAGCTGCAGGTGTTCCGATGACAATGTGGGAAGCAGTTAGCTTCCAATTTAGCAGAAAATTAAGAGCGAAAAAACTGTTATTTGTGAGAGAAGATCCTCATGGCAGGCAATCATCCTCGCTCCGCATCCACAAGATGAGCATTCAGCTGTCTTTGTCGTGACTTAAAACAATTGGTGTCTTGGGCTGCATTCAACACCAGATTGGTGCTTATTATCTGCAGTTTATTCTTTCTTGGGATATTTTGTTTTTTTTCCCCCCCTATTTTATGGTTAATTTGCTTGCTTGAATGTAAAGCCATTTAAGCTGAAAAATCTGGATTGTGGCTGATCATTGTGCCGGGGCTCTGAGCTGTATGATACAAGATAATTGGCAATTTTCAAATTCATAATCCATTTTGTTTCACTCGCCTGCCCCCACCCTCTCTGTCCCTTCTGCTAGCTTCTCTACCCTGTTCTTTGCTATAATCTTCAAAACTGGTCACAGACGGAAGATGAGGGCACATAGATTCCTCCAGTCAAGCCCCCAAACTCCTGAGACTCAGCTTTGGGGAAATCAGAGTGGAGCTCCATGTTGTAAACTTAAACACCTCCGGGAGAGCAGTCACAACACCAAAAAATATTTTCCCATGGAAAGATTTAATTCCATTTGGAACCGACCTTCAAAGTCATGTTGGTAGGAAAATAAAAAGATTTTTACTTAATTTGAGGTTTTGGTTTGAGGCAGGCAAGAAAACCCCGACAGTTTATAAACCAGCTGACTGTTTGCATCAGTGGTGGTCCAGTGGATAGATATTATATTTCTGTCCCCCTTGCTGTGTCAATCAAGGTGATGCGAGATAAAGATGCTTGAATCTATGTTCCCTGAGAATCCTTTTCTATTTTAAAGAAGTCTAGCCTATGGGATTTATTCTAATAGTGTGATCTCTTCTTGTTTCATTCTTTTCTATTTTCCTGACATAACAATGTCATCAGAGTTCACTAATTTCAGTCAAGTTACTCCTGAGCAGCAAAGATTCCCTCAGATTTCTTTAGAGACGAGGTAGCATGTCCCTGTTATTCTATCCTAACCTGAACTCAGGATTTTCAGTGGAACTTGTATAGTCGATAACAGCAATATGTTAAGCAGACCAGGCAGCTGTAAGCAATAGTTCTGCTGCCTTGACTAAACAGAATAGGCAGAGATTCTCTCTCATTATGAGCGTGCACTTTTCAATGATATTTTTTATTCTTTCAAATGGCCAAATCTTTTTTGCCCAAACACAAGAGAGTAACATCCTTGCCACATTCCTTCTGCTTATTGATCACAATATATTTGTTTTTCTGTTCTGTCACTCTGCTATGTCTATGGACACAACTGCTAATAACACCAGTCAACACTGTAAAACGTTATGTTTCCCCATTTTGCAATACTTCTTCCACTTGAATTGTAATGCTATTTTCCGCATACATTTGTGTAAATTCACAGAAGGAGAATGCAAAAGAAAAAGAATAGAAAGCATGAATATGGTCACGAGTCATATACAAAACATGCAACAAAAAAGCAGACAGAAGAAAAAACCTGAGGGGATGAAAGGTTTCCCACCCTCAGATCCTATTTTGTTTATCTTTAACTCTGTGGTGAAAGGCAATACTCAGATCCCCTTTCACCATAGCTGTGTTTATTTTTCAAAATGCTGGTAGGCCTCGATTTCCAATTTATGCAGTGCTTTCTGTGGTATAACTTCGGTTTCCAAGTACTGCCCATCCCATGTGTGGTCTGCATTTTACTACTTCCTCGCGCAGATAGTCTGCCGTCACCAGCTGGCCTGAGAAAACGCTCAGCCACGCTCTATTTTTGTGTCCACTAATAGTCACTCTGTCTTCTGTTCTGCCAATTTGGTGCATAATATTTTCATCTTCTCTATATTCATTTCCAATACTCCTGTCAGCTTTCAGCAGCTACTTCATTAAGCTTCTCCTCTGGTTTAACAGCAATCAGCAATGAAGGATCCTTTGTGAGGCTGGGGGAGGATTGATCTTGTTCTCTCACCACACTTGCGGAGCTGCCAGAGCGGGAGGATTTACTGCATGTCACACAGATTGCCTGGAGGACGCTCTGTGTCCCCATTTGTCACCCGGCTTCCATGGCTCAGCAGGCGCATGGGCTTGTAAACTTATTTCTAAAAATGCGAAAGGATTATCCTCGCTCATAAAATGCAAAATTTGCTTAACTGCCTTAAAAGACTTAAAGCTGTTCCAGTTGTTTTTCAAGAAAGCCTTATTTGAATTACAAAGTATGATTGCTGTATGGAAGAGGGGAGGTGATGGCCACACCGGTCATCCTCTTCTTAGGGAAGACCAGAGAAGAACCAGTGTCAGTGGCGCATAAAGGAAGCTGTCATGTTAGCCTACATGCTATTCCACACTGTGAAACAAAGTCATGGGTGAGGACGTTTATTTCTCTCATTTGAGGATTCTTGGTCCAATCTGCCTAAGTTTCCTAAAAAGCAAAGAAACTTCAGTGCAAAAGAGCATTTGGGAAGAATTAAACTCCAGATGCCATTTAACTTGTATTAAGCTCCTAAGGAATTGGAGATTCTAAATAGAAGATACAAAGACCCAGACCAAGGGGAAAATCTCCATATTCAATAAGTCCAGTAGCAACATCCTAAAGACACACATGAAAGCCTTCTTGTTTTTTATCATTTACTGAATCCCACGGTTAACTCATTTTTATGCCCAACCCAGACATAAACCAATTCCTACAAACTAAGTTTCGGTATGCCATTTATAATAGACTGTAGATAAGACTTTTGCAAAACCATCAATGAACTCCAAAATCCCTGGCTCCCTTATTAAATCTAGATTCTTTAAAGAAAACACCCTCTAGGACTAGCAATCAAATAAAATTGCTTGTGAGGGAGGACAACTGTATCTCTTGATGATTCCTCCCCCAGGGCCAACCTAGAAAGGTTGACTCAGTTATCCATCTCTGCAGAGTCCTTGGCAACATCGACTAGGTCTTATTGGATTTTGTATCCCCAGCACCTGTACTGGTGATTGGCACATATTAGATGCTCTGTAAGTGGGTGTCTGAATAAATGGACGAGGTGTGTGGTTTTGTGGTCATTTATTTCTTCATTCTCAATGGATAATTTCAACTCAGTTCAGTTGGGATAAATATTTTCGGTGAAGAGAAAACTTGTTGAGGGAGTCTGAAAATGCGGAGTTAAAGGAGATTTGTAAAAGAGGATATTAAAGAGAATGTTTGAGTGTAATCTCATGGTATGGATGAAATAAATGATGGATGTAAAGATGAAAGAAGGAAACAAGGGATGTTTACTCAACCATCTGAGCTGAATTTCCATCCTCTTCAGAGGTGTGACAAAGGAACCCGATTTCAGCACCCATGAGGGAGGCATTTCATGAGCATCACACTTGTGAGTCAGGGAAGTTTGCTGCTCTTTTCCTGTCCCTCCATTTCTTGTCCTCGCTCTTGGGTAAACTGTGCCCTTTGGCTGTTGCCTTCCTCTGCCACAGAGGGAACTGCAGTGCGATTCCTGCAGGACAGCAGATGCTCTGTCGTGACTCCCCTTGGACATGAAACAGTGTAAACAAGGAGAGGAGCTGGGCATGTAGAAGCACGGAGAGGACTGTTCTCCCTCAACACTATCAAGCACCTCCTCTCAGTCCCGTATTTGACAATGTAATATTCTGTTTTTCCTTCGTGGCCGTGTTACGGTACTCTCCACTTGTCAATTTTTGTCCCATCACTTTCACTGGTTTCATGTTCTTCTTCAGTCTCCGTGGAGTGGCTCGCTCCCTTTGGGAGGTCCAGTGCTCTCTCCAGCCGTCCCTGGGCCAGCTCCCTCTGGGACTCATTGTGGCTCTTGGTGACGCCCTCTGTGCTTTCCTGTTTTGTCAATGGCAGCACCATGATCCCATTCCCACACTGCAATTAGGATGTCGTCACCTGGACTCCTCTCACTCTTTTTTGACTGTAATTTAATCACTTTTGCCAGGTGATGTTGACAGTTTGTTCTAACAGTCTTTTCCAGTTTTCTCCATTTTCACTGTCACTGTCCCATCTAGGCCTTCAGAGCTCTGTGCCTAACTTCCCGTTCTCGCCTAGACTCTGCTCTGCTCATTAGCAAGCCCCTCCCGGCACTCACCCACACGTTCACCTTCCCGTGCATCTGATATGCAGTTGCTGGGCTAATACTGCAAAAACACCATTTCCATTAAGTCTCTTTTTTTCCAAAATAATCCTTTTGGTTTTATTTATTTTTAGTTGACAAATAAAAATTGTATCTATTTTGGTGTACAGCATGTTTTCATGTAGATTTTTTTATGGGGTCTTCCATTTACCTAAAAGATGGCTTTTAAAAATCATACTTAACTCCTGCATTTTTAATATTTCTTATCCAAGATAAAACCTTTTCTTTTATCTTTGTAGATGGTTTTAAATGGAAAGAAGGAGAACATAGATGTACTCAGAGGATGTAGAAGTTACCTAAAAACTGGTATATATTCCTTTTCATTTAGTACAAGCTTACCTTGATACCCAACTGGTTCTTTCTTTCCAAGTTATGCCCCTCTCCATGTGCTTTACAAGACCTTCATTTACTGAAAATTTGTTTTGCATGGAGTATTTAAGACTACTTAAGATTATATTTAAGATTATATTTGAACTGTCCTCATTTATAGGTTGAGATATTCAAGGGCAATGGGTATCTTTTTATGAAAGGACTATGAATATTTCTCCTTCTTGTTATTTTAAAGCATATTTGGGCAGAACAATTTTTAATTGTTTGCATAATTTTGCATAGGTTAGGGGTGCCAGGGAAGAACTGAGGACCCTTTTGCTCATCTGAAGTCTTGGATGGTTTGTAGCTATGCAAAAGTAGGTTGGGACTTCCATTTGGGAAAATAAACAGGAGAGCTAAATAGCTATGCATAAGGAGAGAAGACTTTGGAGCCCCAGAGGCCAATCTGGAGGAAGGAGATAAGGAAGGAAGTGGAAAGCGAGAGAGGAGTTAGGCAGCCAGACTGAGATGCAGAGTGTTGTGTGGACTGGGTTAGCCAGTGAAAAATCTCTAGTGTCTGGGCAAATGAAAGGCAAGTGGGAGGACTTCCAACTACGGGAATGATGGAACACCCTACTCCATCAAAAGGATTGATAGATTTGGGTATATTCACAAAATGGGAGACTCAATAGCAGAGAAAATAAATGATGAGAGCTACATAAATTAACAGGGATTTTATAATATTGAGTAAAACACTTGCAAAAAGCAGATGCAATATGATGCAATTGATATAAAATATAAAACATGCAAAATAATATGTCATAAAAATATAATAAATGCATGGAGATAATAAATACCAAATTCAGGAGAGTGGTTACCTCTGGAAGGAGAAGGGAGTTGGGAGTATAACTGAGGAATACACAGGGGACTTCAATTTTTTTGGTAAGCATTATTTCTTAAGCTGAGGAGTGGGCACATGGTGTTCATTTTAATTTTTAGTCTTGTTTTTATATCGCGTAAAAACTTTATAATACACTTTTTTAAAATAAATTTTATTTTTTAGAAGTTGCAGACATACAAAAAAATTGCAGTGTTAGTATAGAGAGTTCCCATATACCCTAAGGCACCCAGTTTTCTCTATTATTATGGCACATTTATTACAATTAATGACCCAATATTGATACATTATTATGAACTAAAGTCCATATTTTATTCAGATTTCCCTAGTTTTTTTTCTTTTTTTTTTTTTACCTAATGTCCTTTTTCTGTTCCAAGATCCCACCCAGGATACCACATTACACTTAGTCATCACATCTCCTTAGGCTCCTCTTGGCTATAATAGTTTCTCAGACTTCCCTTGTTCTGATGACCTTGATGGTTTTGAGAGTACTGGTCAGGTCTTTTGTAGAAAGTTCCTCTGTTGGGATTTGTCTGATGTTTGTTTCATGATTGGACTGGAGTTATGTGCTTTGGGAGGAAGAGCACAGAAGTAAAATGTGGTTTTCATCACATCATATTAAGGGCATGTAGTATCAACATGACTTATCACTATTGATGTTGACTGTGATCACCTGACTGAGATAGTGTTTGTCAAATTTTTCCACTGCTAAGTTACTCTTTTCCCCCCTTTCTATACTGTACTATTTGGAAGGAAGTCACTATGTGCAGACCAAAGTTAAGGAGTAGTGTGTTATGGTCTACTTTCTAGAGAGTAGCATATCTAAATAAATTATTTAGAATTCTGCACAGGAGATTTATCTATATGGACTCATGGGTATTTATTCTATACTTTGGTATATAATCCAATACTATATTTATTTTGTAACTAAAATTTTTCCTGCTTTGGCTATTGAGTTTTTCCAGTTGACTCTTGTATCCCTTGGACATATCCATGGCTATGTTTTTTGTTTTGCTTTGTTTTGATTACTTCCTTACTTTCTAGATGCTCTGGGCTCACCTTGTATACTTCCTACCCAGTTCCTAGAATCAGCCATTTCACCATGGAGTCCTAGTTACTTTAACTGACAAAAAATATTAGACACCATGATCTGGGTGCTAGATGTGCTCATTGCTACTGGGACGTTGTTGCTTCTAGTCCTTCTCTAAATACAGAGCAAGGAAGTATATATATATTTATATTTATTTAATTAATAAATATTTATTTATTTACAAATATACATTTATATACTAACCCCTGCATATACACATATCAATAATATTTCTATTTATAATCATCTTGTATTAAGCTAAATATGAGTTCATACTGATGTCTCCAACGCTAATCCATTATCATATGGGTCATTCTAGTCTCTTTCTCTTGCTTTTCTATAAATTCTCACTCGAACAGTGAGAAGTTTGGCTCCCATCATAACACATTTAAGCCAGCCTAAAAATTGGAAGAAGAGAAAAAGCTGTATAAATATGAGGAGTAGATGCTAGTAGTTCTTCTTACCAAAAGCTCATTCTACCCATCCTAAGCCTAACTGGAAGTGAAAAACACAGTAACTGAATTGTAATAAGACTGAATGTTGCCCAGAAACAGAGTATATATGTACACATTCTACTTTAATATACAGAAAAACTACACACACACAGAGACAATTTTAATATAGGATAAGAAAATGGAAACATACAGGTATATATAGATCTCTTATTCACAAAGGAACAAATTCATAAAACTAGTAAGCCTAAACATTTACAAATCAAATTTTGTAAAATACCCAATTAAATTAAAATTAAAACAATAATTTGATGCTATTTTTCTCCTAAATAATTAAGATATATATAGGAGGGGACTTCAAAAAGTTTGTCAAAAACTGGAATTAAAAGATAAAAATAAAAAATATAAACCTTATTTCTCAATATAAGCTCCATCAAGATCAAGACACTTTTGTAAGTGATGATAACAAGCCATTTAGTTCATTCCTAAAGAACTGACAGTGCTGGGAATTTAATTTAACTGTCAGTGCAGTCTTTTTTACATAACTAACTGAAGGAAAATGGGTACCTTTTAAGGATTTTTTAAAATTAGGAAATTAAAAGAAGTCAGAGGAGCCAAATCAGGACTGGAAGGTGGAGCCTAATGATTTCCCATCGAAACTCTCACAAAATTGCCCTTGTTGTCTGAGTGGAACGAGCAGTAGCATTGCTGTGGTGGAGGACTCTCTGCTGAAGCTTTCCTGGGCATTTTTCTGCTAAAGCTTTGGCTGACTTTCTGAAAATACTCTCATAATGAGCAGATTCTTTGGCCCTTCATAAAGTGAACAAGCAAAATGCCTTGAGCATCGCCCCAAACTGTTGCCATGGCCTTTGCTCCTGACCAGTTTGCTTTTGCTTCAACTGGGCCACTTCCACCTCTTGGTAGCCATTGCTTTGATTGTGCTTTGTCTTCAGGATCAGACTGGTTAAGCCGGGTTTCATTCTGTTATGATTCTTTGACTCCTAACTAAAATATTTACATCTGTGTTAGTTTCAAAAAATTTTTGGACATACGTTCAAGCCAAAGATTTAGCATGAATAGGATCTTAGAAGATAACAAAATAAATTGAATGCACTACCATTAATTTTTAAGATTACTAATTGTTTATAGTACACAATAGTAATAGAAGCTAGAAAAAAATAATCAATTACTTATAGGATCTATTACTTTCAAAAATTATAATTTGAAGATATCTTCTTCTAAATAACTAATGCTTTAAAGTGGGACCTAAAGCACACAAAATAACAAACACCCATATACTTTTGGAATTACCATCAAGGAGATAGGAGACTTGCGACCTTTCCAACAGTCTTCTTTGCTTTTCAATGGAACCACTAACAGTTGTTGTAACTCTTCGAACATTATAATTCAATATAAGACATCATGTTTGGTAATGTTATGCAGGTATTAGTTTATTTGCAGGTGGTGTTTTATCGCTGTTACTCTCAAAGTAATAAACAGTGTTCTGTGTTGTGTGTAGGATTTTGAAACTGTCAGAGCTTTTTTTATTTGTTACCACTCCAAAGAAAAGACAAAAGAAAGCCTGTTATTTCCACTAAAAGAAACCATAAAGTATTGGAGAATGTGGGGCTAGCTTGAGGCAGAAAAAAAATGGTAAGTTCACTTACAGTTCAATTATGTCTTAACTGATAAACAGTAAGTATGATTTGTGAACGATTACTATATCCTATCCCAGGCAGGTTTTATGATTTTCCACAATTATCTGAAACATATTTTACAAACTTTTGACAGCAATAAAAACATAAAGGTCTACAATTAAAGTGGGTAAAGACAAGCTCTGTAGTAAAACAATTTGACAAGCTTTCTTGCCAACACAGACAAGGGATTTACAACACAGTAACAAAAAAACAAAGTGATTTTAGATCCATGAAGATTGCTTCACAGTTTCCCTTTAATTAGAAGTTGAATCTCTTGTTAAATGAAGATTCACTTTTCCGGTATCATATTATCCTTTCTAAAAGAGGGGACTTATATTATTTTTAGCACACTATCAAATTTACTATAAAAATGTAGACATAATTTTTCTATCCACTGGCAGCAAATCTCAGATTATAAAATCAATGATAACAACTCATAATTTGTAGGAATGCATTTAGTTAATGGCCTTCTTTGTTATCTCTAGTTATTATCTGATTTTGGAAATCACTAATAGTAAATATGTCACCTTCAATCTCCAACTTGGTCACAGGCTTTTATACAAAATTATCTTATTGAATCAAAAGCCTTATTACACTGAAAAATTCTCCAAATATTATTATTTAGAAATAGAGTTATATTGCCTTACATTTTATTTATCTTTTAAAACATTGCATCATGTATATATTGTTGCCTAACAACCAACTCCAAAACTTCATAGCTTAAAACAGTGATTTATTAATTCCCATGATTCTGTAGGTTGACTGGGAAGATATTCTGCAGGGCTCATCTGAGCTCACTTGTTTAGCTGCATTCAGCTGATTAGCTAGCCTGGGCTGAGCTTATGACAGGGGGAGGTCCATTCTCTCCATATGTGATAATTGCCTGGGGATGTCAGCTGGGACACCTCAATTCTCTTTCACATAGCCTCTCCCCTTCCAGCAGGTTGGACTGGACTTCTTTATAGAATGGTGGGTGTGTTTCCAAAAGGGCAAAAGCTGAAAAGCTGCTTGAAACCTATACTCCTGAACTTGAACGATGTGACTTCTACCACATTCTTGGTCAAACCAAGTCACAAGCCAACCCAGATTCAAGAACGGGAGAAATAGACTCTATTTCTTGATTGAAGTAACTGCAAATATTCTGGCCACGTTTTCCAATCTGCCTGGCTGTATAAAACCAAAATTTAGTCCCCACAGGTAGCTATGCAGATTGGGAAAAAGGCACTGTTTTCCCAAGACATTTTACTACCATCTTCTAGAAACTTTTAATAACTATGCAGATCTATGGGAACTACTAATAGGACTAATGTCTCTTGCAGTCACACAAAGTGCACATACTTAACTATAAATGATTGTCCTGCTCAATTTCATATTGTGGTCAATGTATGAAAGGTAATAAGGGCTAGAATATCAGTAGGTACTTGGAGATGACAATAAAACAAAAAGGCATTAGAAACCAGAAATCTCAGGCTCAAGTATTTACAATAATAATAGGTTGTAATGGTCAAGAGCTCAGACTGCAGAGTCAGACTGTCTGTAAGGAAATCCCGGCTCCATTGTTCATGAGCTGTATGATCTTAGGCAAAATAATTCTGCCTCAGTTTCTTCACCTGGAAACTGGGGATAATAATGATACAAATCAACTTGTGGTAAGGGCTAATTGATGTGAAGCACTTAGAAAGTGGCTGGCATCTAGTAAATGCTGCATAAGCATTCACTGTGTTCATCACCGTCACTATCATCATCATCATTGGTAAAAGGGGGAATCCATCTAACAGGGTACACTATTGAAAAGGGTGGAGAGAGTTCTTCTACATGGAAGCATGCTGAAAACCAAAACAACAAATCGTTAGATCAGATCCCATCTTCATATTCAAGTTAAATGTTTGGAAGGGATAGAAGAAAATTATATGTATATTAAAAAAAGATAACTGAATACTTCTGAGATAGAATGAATTTTAACCAGGTATTTATCTACAAGTCTTCAAATTTTGGAGGGGTAGCTCACTTCATCAAGTAATTAGGAATGGGACAATGCTAACAAGGATAGAACTAATGGGTGAAAAGCAGGAATTGTCCAAGGACTTTGGTTTGGGTATTTCATTTAAATATCTGATTTTTAAGAAGCTTCTGAGTAATCTTTTAGAAAGTGAGGAATTTCAGTGAGTGCCAGTGAGTTTCCATAGGAATTGTCTAATACATGTTTACATATTACATGTTAGTAACCTTTCAGGTCCCCAAAGTTCTGTTTTATGAACACAAGTGTGTGTGTGTGTGATTGTGTGTGTGATTGTGTTTAGACTCGGGGAGGGTCCAGGAATCAATGGTTTTAATAAGTATCCCAAGGGATTCCTATGATTAATCATGATTGGGGTACACTACTCCCACTCAATCAAGTTCTCTGTGCTAGTGGCATTAGTATCACAGTAGAGCTTATTTAAATCCAGAATCTCAGGCCCTATTCCAGACCTCCCAAATAATAATCTGCATTTTAATAAGATCTTCATATGATTCCTATGCACATTAAAGTTTGAACAGAACTAGATGACAACTTTTGATCACAGTGGCACTGTTCCATTTTCCAAGTCAAACATTACAAAGTTGGCATTTAAATCACCAGCAATGTTATTCTCTCGTGTAAACTTCATCATTTCCACAGTCTGCAAGAGGATAAACCATTTCATTTTTGTCATACCTGGTGTTTATGTCTCAAGGTATAAAGTCTTTAAATGAAGGCTTTACTATAACAATTACATATGTAAAATAACAACATTTTTTTTACTACTTTAAAGTAGATAATAATAACCATCCTCATAATAGCTACCACTTGACAGTGTCTTTGTCTGATGATAGGCTCTACAATGTGTTGCTGTGGCTTACATATATTATCTTACATAATCCTCAAACTCCCCATTATAAAAGTACAACATTGTTTTTATCATTATATGGTATAATTTAGGTGCTTTTGCTTAATGCACAGATAAAATCCCCTAGAGCTATGCATTTTCCTTCCTTTCCCTTTCAAGAAACTTCAGAAAATTTAATATATACTTCAAACTAATTCCTCTCTAATTAAGTTGCTCAGGTGTATATCACTTCAGTACCAAATAGAGTACAGTAGAGGGTAAAGCATAGTGCAATCTCTTTGTATGACATTTTCCCCCATTATTTCATTCATTCATCTAACAAATAACTATCGAGTTCAACATGTTTCAGTCTTTATACTCAAGAGATACAGAGAACAAAATACTATCTATGTCTTGGAGAAACATCAATCTAATAGAAAAGACAGATGAGAAAATCAACAGACATAATTGGATTCAATAAGTAGTTTAATAGTGGAAGTTTCTTTTTGTTTTTGTTTTTGTTTTGGCAGCTGGCCAGTATAGGGAATGTACTTGGTGTTATCAGCACCATGCTCTAACCAACTGAGCTAATGGCCAGCCCCTGGATAGCATTTTAAGGGGTGCAGAGGAGAGGCTCCGGGAACACTTTCACAGAATGAAGTGACCCATGAGCTGAGTCCTCAGGGATGAGAAGATGCAGCAAGAACGGTGCTGCAGACAGTGGAAGCAAGCCAAGCAAAGGTGGGAAATTGCCTGATGTGCTGAGGGAGCATTCTAGTTCCGCACAGTTGCGGTGATGTGTGCCTGTGTTTACACATGTGTCTGAAAGTGCTGGCAGAGCCTACATGGAGAATGCCAAGCCAAAGAGTATGAACATTATCCTTGAGGTTATGGCGAGCCATGGAAGGATTTCCTCAGGGGTATGAGATCATCAGGAGTGCAGATTGGGAAGATCACCCTGGAAGATAGGTGGGGGAGAGAACTGTGACAGTGGGGGCTGCACTGAGTAACCAGTGTGTGACCAAGGCAGTGGGCATAGAGAGAAAACGAATTAGAGAGGAGCGGGAAGACGAAGTGGACAAGGCTTAAATTCCTGCTAAATATAAGGCATGCAGAAGTGGCCTCCTAGCTTTCTGGCATGTGTCCCAGGTGAGTGATGGTGTCATCACCTATTTGGGGAATGCTATAGGATAAGAAGGTTAGGGTAAAGGAAATATGACATGGCATTTGGAGCAGGTTGAGTTTGAGGACATTGTGCATTGCCACTGGAAGTGTGCAGTGTGCAGGCTAGTCTAGGGCCCAGAAGAGAGACCCCAATTTATTTGTGGAGTGTCTACCATGTGTTACTGACCATGAATCATCTTTATATGTGACCGTGAATCACATATAACCATCACATCCTGGGAAGAGATTTTTTTCCCTTTATATGCCATTTGTTTTTCTTTCAGCAATGCTTTACAGTAGAACTTCTCTTAGTTGACCTCCATTTAAGCAATATACAGAATTAAGCAACTCTCCATTCCCTCTTGTAAACCATGAACATTGACCCCACTGAATACTCCCGGGTAGTAGGTTTTTCTCAAATATAACCTCACACATCCTCTCCCACCAGTTGAGTTGAAGACTTGCCAAGAATTAGCTGTATTTGTTTCCAGACCTATTTTATACCAGTTATAGTTGCCATTGTAATTACATAGTTTAATTAAATATTATATAGAGCAATTAAATATAAATGTGAAAATATAGAAAGCTGTGGTTTCTATGAAAATAAAAGGTGAATCTTTGAGAAGACTTAAGTTCACTTTAAAAATTGCTGTCAAATTAGTGGATGAGACAAATATGATAGATTAGGGGAAATAATTATACTCTGGAAGGACGCAGTATTCAGATTGCTTTGTCCATGTTTTAATTCCTCACTCCACTTTGAGGAAAGCAAGCTAGAAACTGTGCGTGAAGTACTGTGGTTATAGTTAATGCAAGAAAGATGTTGGGGAACTCTTATCAGAGCACCCATTTTCAAAGAAAAGTCTTGATCCTCCATAAAAAAAATTAAACTGGCAAGCTAATATTCATTTATAATTTTACATTGAAATAAAATATTTAAGCTATATATGAATCTTTTATACTGTTTCCCCACTTTGACTTTTTTGATTAAGTAACCAATGTTGGTTCTGATTCCTCTGATAAAAGAGTTTCTACTATATATGAAATATGTGTCAGGTGCTGTTTGTGGCTTGAGCTTTTTTAAAGAAACAAAGTGACCATGAAGAACCTAACTCGAAAGTCCCTACAAGGCACAGGAGATAGGACGCTCTGGTTGTAACTCTCAAACAACTTTTTCCTACTCTCTATGCCAGTTATTCAGTTATTTCTCTTGGAAAATGGTAATTTTATGGCAACTCAACTACATTAAAAAAATAAGTTCACGTGCTAGACACGGTGAACATTTTGCTTTAACAAAACAAGGCAACACATTTTCAATCTCTTGCTCCAACCCAACTGGACGAGATGTCATCATTCAGTATCATTTAAGATTTCCTGCTGCCTTGTTGATGTTGGGAGCCTAGAGATTCCCTAGAACATAATCTTGCTGCCTTATTTACTTTCACTTTAGAAAAAATGCATATGTGTGTATACATATATACACACATATATACATGTATAAACCAATATATAACTATTTGTTCAAGTGAAAGCAATTAAGTGCAATTAATGCCCATCAGTCAACATTTCCTGTGTCTCATGCATTAGGACACATTATACCTGCCTGCAGTGAGAGACTAATGGGGCTTAAGTGACACCCCAATGGTTCATCCATTGACTAAATTTAGAAAAGTATAGGAAACTACTGCAACTGAAACTCTTTTGAAACTCAAGCATCTCCAGAAGCAGTGCTCTCAATGATTATTAAAGAAGTCAAAGAAAATTTTAAAAGAATTTTTTTTTATTAAATATTAAGGGACAAAAAATCTGGGACACAAACTGATGGCTCCTGAATCAAATATTCTACTCATATTACTCTATTGGATTGTTTCTATTTTTTAAAATCAGGAGATTTCATACAAGAGTCCAGATTTGGAGCTTCTTCATGAAATCAGAAGGGTTGACAAAAATCAGCTAGATTCAGCCACTTGGGCAGAATACATGCTCTTTCCCAGTCAGGATCCTGCATGTTACCCATCTGCTGCAAGAATATAAGTTTGTAACTCGCAGATTTTAGAAAGTAACAATATCAAATTAGCCATTAATACAAAATTCTGGCCCAAGTTTCGCATTCATTATGTTCCTGTATTTACCCATGTATCAACTTCTATCTTGTCCAATCTATGTCTACGTATTCATTACTATCTGTATTCATCTATTTAGCTACTACATTGTTACCTGCTTCTAATATGTCTTGAGGGTTTTCCCCTCTCTTTATTTATATTAGTTTTATTCTGTATGTATGGTTTTGGAGAGCAGCCATCTATATCGGGGTCAGCAAACTTTTTCTGTAAAGGCTTGGACAGTTAATATTTTTGTCTTTGCATATCATGGTTTCTACCCAACCATGCAAATCTGCCATAGCACAAAAGCAGCCACAGGCAAAGTCTTAGCTTGGGCTCTCATAACAAAATACCACAGATTGGGTGGTTTAAACAACAGAAATTTATTTTCTCATAGTTCTGAAGACTGGAAGTCTGAGATGAATGTGCCAGCATGGCTGGAAGTCTGGTGAGGGCCCTCTTTCTAGCTTGTGTACAACCCCCTTTTGCCTACGTGCTCTCATGGCCTTTCCTTGGTACCTTTCCTCCTCTTATAAGGCCACCAGTCCTATGAGATTAAGACCTCACCCTTAGAATCAACAGAGTAACCATTACTCTTTCAGAAAGAGAAAAGAAATCTAGGGCAATTACAGGAGGAAGGGAGAGGGGGGAGGGGAGAGATTGGACAAGAGGCATAAAGAATAAGTATGATTTGTAACAATATATATGCTAGCAATATTGATTTGATCAACATGTCAATGTTGGACCCCCAAAATATGTATAATCAATTATGATTCAATAAAAATTAAAAAAAAAAAAAAAGACCACATCCTTAGGACCTTGTCTGACCCTGATTGCTTCCTGAAAGTCCTGTCTCCAAATACAGTCACATTGGGGATTAGGGCTTCAACATGTGTATTTTTGGGGGGAGGGGGAATGTAATTCAGTCCATAGCAGACGATATGGGATTGAATGAGCGTGACAATATTCCAGTAAGACTTTAGTCATTAAAAGCAGGCAATGGGCTGGATTTGACCTGTGTGCTGTATTTTACCAACCCATGTTCTAGATCATTTGTTGATTTATTTTGAAAGTACATTTTTCTTTCTTTCCATCTCTTCTAGCTGGTGAAATTTGTGTCTCACTAGCAGGCTAAATGGAACACGGGCTATGAAAAATGAAATGTGTTTTTTCAATTGGCAAAGATAGCTCAGCATGTGTAGTGTGAATTGATGAGCCTTGGAAAGAAGTGGAAAAGGTCACTAAATGGGGTTGCTCATTAACCTAAATGGCCAAACTCTCCCATTCAGGTAGCTTGCATATGAGGTGTTGAAGGACCTTGGGATATCTGAAATGAACTTGAAGGTTACATCAAAATCACTGACATCCCCGATGCCTACAGCACTGGCTGTCATGACTGCAGTCAGTCTAACAGGGACTGTTTTTGCCCTCAAAGCTTGGTCTTTAAATCCATGTGATGTTGGTACATTTAAAATGAAAACTGGTGGACAAATCCACTATACAAAGTAACAAAACAAATCTTAGCATAATGTTCCAAAACAGGATCTTTTAATCTGGTGAGATCATGGGGCTAGGAGAAGAAATCATCTAATTTTCAACAAAACAAAACAAAACAAAAAAACCGTGGGCAGTGATGCTGCACCCTTGGCAAAGAGGGAAGGAAAGGGCCCCATCGCGTTCCACGACTGAGAACCAGGTTCCCTTCTGGGTGAACGATCTCACCGCGTGACACTGTGTGAGGCACGCCATGCAACAGCGACAGCCCTGGCCTCCTCCCCTCCTTGTTTGCATTCTACCCACACAACCTTCGGCGATCCTCATAAACAGTGTCGCCGCAAATTTCCCTGTTGTTTTCAGGGAAAGGATGTGTTGACATGAGCTACCTAGCTGTGAACGTAAACACGACGCTGACAGCCGTGCGCGCAGAAGGGTTAGCAGGTACCGCCGCTTACCACGGGCAGATGTTTAACCTTGACATGAATGGTAATTAAGCAGAACCTCAGAAACCAGTGCCTCCCCAGGAGCCAATTAATAATTCGGTGGGGAGATGTTATATGCAAATTTTCCCCACAAACCACTTCGAGGTGCCACGTCCACCCTCCACCCAGTGGAGTGAGCTGGGGGGCATCATTTGTAACAAAGCCCGGCGGCGCGGGTGTGTACAAATTGTAATTAGGCAAATTAAATGAGTGTTGCATGTACATCAGTTAATTTCTGGTCAGAAGATGTGCAGCGATTGGTACTGCCTTTGTTGTAATCAAAGGCTTCATCTTGATGGCAGACTTTACCCACCCTCCTTCCAGTGCCTCTGCCCCCACCCCCAGCAGAAGGCTTAGCCCCCATTTAATTCTCCCTGAGTTACTGCATCCCTGTTTATTTACTTTATAACAACTGTGTATCCATACACACACTCCAAGCAGTCTGATTTTTAAATGCAAAAAAGAAAAAAAAAAAAAAAATCCCCTAGCCTGCTTTAAACGAGTGTAAAACGCATGTGTCTAGCATATATTGCTCTTTCTGGCAAACGGTGATGACATCCATTTCCTCTCCCACTGAGGCAAAGAAAATAAAATATGGCTTCTGTGAAAGAACGGCAGGCACAAGTTGGGGGCTTCCCCACAGAGTAAATTGTTTGGGGAAGGCACATGATTCAATGTAATTGTCCTGAGTGAGGTCCCCCTACTGTGGGTTTATGTGGGACTGAGTCATCCTACTAAGAAAAAAGCCTTACAGGAAATATAGTTAAATAATCGCCTCTTAGTTCTTGCTGCTTAGACAGATTGTGCGGCGTTAACCCCCCTCAATGTCATAGTTGTGCCCCTGTAGAGCTGTCTAAATTTGCAGGCTAAAATTTTATGGAAGAAAAACAAAATAATTTTGTTATTGTATAGGGCCCCGTCAGGAAGAGAATAAATAAAAGTGAAGTTTAGGCCTCCACTGTAATTTAGCCCTAATGGTTCCTTCTTTTTGGACTGAAGGTCCTGGATGCTATATACCTTCGTTCATGTTCCATTAGTTAGTTTCTGCAGAAGCTGTTATTTTTTTATCCTGGTAAAACTGACCATTCAAGGGTGGAAGGGTTTCCAAGCAAGAGGGCCAATTGAGAAGGAGCAATGGTGATCTGCTGGTCTCTGGGCAAGCTGGTGTTGTCCTGGTAGGTCAGTAGTCACTGAAGGGGCCAAGGCACAGGTGAGGCAGTGGGGGGTGGGGACAGGTGCCTGATGGATACCCAGCGTGGAACAGCGCAGCACTAGAGGCCGGAACCTGGGTTGCCGCTTCTGTCCTATGGGGTTTAAGGCAAAGGGTTGTATGGACAATGAGCAAAAGGACCTCAGGATACCCTGTTCAGCACTCATGGCAGAACCCCTCCTCCTCCTTGAATCAAAGCCCCAAATTTAGCAAAATGCTCAGGTTCAATTTGGGGATACTTTTTATAGCTAAGTGCTTTACATTTATATTATGTGAGTATAAGTGGATTATATTATATGGCTGGCTGTCTGGCTGAATGAGTATTTATTTTTATCGAAGTTGTTCTTTTCTGCACCCCTGTGCTGCTTCCCATCTGTGGCCCTGACTTTGTTCCATCATCCTGTGTTAGACACTACAATTTCTGTGAGACCACGAGCTTTTCAAAAGCAGACTCCAGGCCTTTGCTTTCTTTCACGCCCCTGCCCCAGCCCCAGCGTAGTGCAGCATGGAGTATAGCATAGCCTGGGTGCTCAGAAAACACTCCTCAAATTCAATGTAGCAAAGGAAAGGGAAGTCCTTAGACATTTCAGGAGTCAGGGAACTAGAGTTACATTCATGGGTATTTGGGGTAAAGCCCCAAGTGCAGGGAGCGCCCCACGTGGCTTCCACCAGTGTTGCTAGGATCCCCTTCACGGTGCCCACCCTATTCTCTGCTCCAATACTGACATGTTTTTTCAGTTTTTCAGAAAACCACCGGTTCTTTCCTAATGCTGCGCCTTTCCTTCCCTGTAACCCCTTTATCCTTGTCACACCAACTGATGAACAACTTCATTTGTCCTTTGTGTCTCAGCTCCTTTGGAAACCTTCATTGCTCTTTCAGAGAGAGGTGAGGTTCACCTTTCATATTCTCCCCTAACAGCCTGCTCCCCTTCATTGTGGTTCTCATCCCACATGTAATGTTCAATAGCTGTCCTTACTGATCTACTGTAGATTTGATGAGAGGGAAGGGACTGTGGCTGTCATGGCCACCATTGTATTCCCAAATACCTAACGCAGTAGGTGCACTTGCTGGATACATGGGTACATGGATGGGTAGATGGATGGATTAAAGGATGAATGGACAGATGAGTGAATGGATGGACAGATGAGTGGAGCAAGAGACCCAAGGCTCTGCTGTGGGCTGGGCTCTCTGGAGCTGAGCTGAGCTGAGAAGGGACTTGGGCTGTGGAGTCCAGCCGCTGCGGGCGGCAAATCAAAGGGCAGAACCAAAGATGTTTATCAGAGGTGGAGGCAAAATGAAAAAACAGAAGACTGTCTCAAGAGAAGACCAAGGAGAAGAGGGGTGTTCAGCCAGGCTCCCCGAGATAGGAAAACAGAAGAGAAGGAGGCTGGAAACTGCCTCAAGGGGGCTGTATTTAGCGCAAGGCCTTGTTTATAGAGGTTTCCTGCCTTCTGATGATGATGAAGAAGTTGCTGTTAAACATGCCGAGTTGTTTTAGACAAATGTACAAACTTGGGGGAAAAGTCTCCATTTAAAATATTTTCTCCTAGATGTTTAACACAGAGATATCTTCTGTTGTTCTGCATTTCCGATTTCATCAGATCAGTAGCCTAATGATGGAATATAAATCTCCAATTTATCACACCCTCGCTCAGTGGTTCTCAAACATGGCAGAGAGCTTTAAAAAAACACCAATGCCCACGCCCCACCCACAGAGATTCTAATGTATTACATTACAAAATTATCCCCAGTGAGTGATTCTACTGTGAAGACAGGGTTGGGAAGCAGCTACTCTTGCTGCTCAAGAGTACAATGATCTTGCAACTTCACATGTGGTCTGTGGACCAGCAGCGTCAACATCACCCGGCGCTTGTTAGACATGCAGACTCTCAGGTCTCACCCCGGACCTACTGTATCAGAATTTGCAGTTCAGCAAGATCTCCAGGTGATTCGTATGCATATTAAGGTTTGAGAAACACAGCTCTAGGTAATCCAAAAGTTAAGAAAATCCAGAGAATACTCACTGAGGACTGAACCAAGGTGCATGGATGCCCGTATTCACGTGGTAGGGCTGTCGTAACAGAGCGCCACAAACTGGGTGGCTTCACCTATAGAAAGGTGTTTCCTCACAGTCCTGGAGGCCAGTATGAAATCAAGGTGTGGGCTGCATTGATTTCTTTTGAGGGCTGTGGGGAAGGATGTGTCCCAGGCTTCTCTCTCCTTGGCTTGTAGATGGTCATATGCATGTTCACATGCCGCTCTCCTAGTATGAGTACCTGTGTCTGAATTTTCTCTTTTTAGAAGAACACCCATCATATTAGAATATAGCCTGACAAAGGCCAGGTGAAAGAAAAAAAGTCACATTAGATTAGGCGCCCACCCTACTCCCCTATGCCCAACCTAATTTAGCTAATTACATCTGCAATAAACCAATTTCCAAATAAGGTCACATTCTGAGAGACTGGGAGTTAGGACTTCTACATATAAATTTGGAGAAGAAAAAATTCAACCCTTAACAGTTGCCCAAGGCAAACTAATGATTTGGCATCCTTTCAAACACTTTTAAAATATTTTTGGTATAAAGTCTAATCTAAAGCAACTTTTCTAAGTCATGAAAAATAAGAAATAAAGGACTAAATGACAAGTTTGTAGTTCTTCTACAGGAAAAAGTGCCTCTTACTTCTCTTTCCCCCTTGTATTTCTAATCTCTCTATTTGCTTCTACTCCCAGCACTAAATCATTGCGAAATACTATGTATACCTTAGCAGAGACTTCAATAAATCAGCAGTAAAATCTAAATTCCTCCTTTCTCCAGGTGAAACCCAGGGGTATTCCTGAAAAGTCATGGTTGCCACCACCTTCTGACTTCACCATTTAAAAAATTGTCTCCCCAAATGCCCTTTAAAATACCCAGGCAGCATTGGTCCGGAAAAGGATCAGCAACATTTCAAATGAAAAATAGCAAGCAATTTTACCTGATAGGGCAAAATAAATGGTTTGCAACAAATTCAAATTTTGTAAAAACTGGCTTGATGGACAGTGATTTTCTCTCTCCATATTCACACTTCTCCCACATTTTAAAGGTGATGGGCAGGTGGGATTCCAGCCTACCAAAGTAACACTAATCTCTCCCTCCTGGTGGTTTCTTAGGGTAGATTGTGAGAATAAAATGGTGCAGGACACTATAATCATAGGGAGAGTTGCACGTCGTCAAACCACAATTTCTCAACCTCAAACTACTGACAATTGAGACCAGATAACTCATTGTCATAGAGGCCATCCTGTGTGTTGTAGGATGTATAGCAGCATCCCGACTTAGGTAAGTCTGAAGATAAGACTTCATAAATAGGAAAGGGCCCAATAATGAAGCGTGCATAAGCCACACAAAGAAGTGTGGGTTTTATTCTAAAGGCAGTGGGAAGCCACTAAAGGACAGGAGAAAGTACTAAAACCCGTGAAGTGATTTAGAAGATGAGGTGGCTTCTGATCACTAGATGCCCGTAGCGCCCCCATTCCCAGAGTGACAACCAAAATTGTCTCCAGACATTGCCAAATACCCCTTGAAAGACTATGGAGGAAATTGCGTCTGGTTGAGAACTACCGAGTTAAATGAACACACGAAAAGACTTAGTGATCAGCCCTGACCTAACAAACCCTTTCTTAATTCTCTTAATACCATGTGTTCTTATTATTTTTTTATTCATGTAACACATTTCTACTTTGACAAAAATAAGATTTACATAGATGATAGAGTTCCACTTTTTCCTCCTTCCTTGTAGCAACCACTACTGAACTTTACAGAGATAATAAGAAATAAAGAACAATGTGGTTGATAATTCTAAAATTACTGGCAAAAAGATAAGAACACTTTAAATTTGCCACAGTGCACCATAGTCTGATAATATTGCTTCTTATGACTCAGCCAAAAAGCATCCTTAAGCCCAAGTGAATCTCACAGGGGGGAAAAAAATCAGCAGTTTCTTAATGGGTTCTAAAATTTATTTAAGTACAATGGAGAGAAAGTCAATTTCAAAAGCTGTATTAAAAGGAGCATAATTTCCAGATTCATATTTTGGGCTTGTCTGTTGGGTCAAGGTGGGCCAGCAAGCATGGGATCAAAGAGCAAACACGGACCAGCCGTTGTTAAGCATGAAAAGAAAAAAAGATGTTCTTAACCAAAAATTCCTTTAAGCACACTCCAGAGTAATAGAAGAAGCATCTGATTTACGATAATAGGGAGGGCTTGATCACACCTCTCAGTACTGGACAGACCATCTAGGCAACAAACCAACAAACAGTTAATCTATCAGATGGAGAGAACAAATCTATGGTTTTTAGAAGGGGGAGGGGGAGGGGGAAGAGGAGGGGAGGAGGAAGGGGAAAGATTGGATAAGAGGTATAAGAATAAGTATGATTTGTAACAATGAATATGCTAATAAAAATTTTCAATATTAAAAAAATTTAAAAAACAAAACAAACAACCCAAAAATTTCTTTAAAAGAAAGAACAGTTAGTAAAATGTCTATAGCTTTGCTGTTTTGGAAGTTTCTTAAAACAAAATGTCATAGTAAATTATCACTCCTTATCACAAATGACAGAAGGCATGTTTTTCTGCAGTTAAATCTGTGCATGTGTGTGTGCATGCGTGTGTGTGTGCAAGAGAGCTTTGTGTGACCTGCTTCCTCCTTAATGCCTGACCAGCAACACAGATGAATGAGCACCTGTGAGGTTTAAGATTCCATGCTGGGTATTAGAGGTCAGAGATGACTGAGACACAACCCCTGCCTGTGGGGAGCTCATAGTTTCAAAGGGAAGATGGATTTTAAAAATAAATATTCAGTGGTTGCATAGAGAATAAGTAATAAATTGCTGGTGAGGACGAGGGGGAGGTCAAGAATGTTTTGCACAAAAGGTGACTTTTCTATTGAGTCTTGCAAGATGCCTTTGTGCTCACCCATGTGGAATGGTGAAGGGGAAGGGAAAATATTGGGCACAGGAAATAATGCATGAAAAGACAGAGGGTCATAAAACAGCAGGCAAGCTCAGGAAACAATGAGAAGCTCAGTATTGGGTGTGGCTCTGGCAAGGTAAGACTCACTATATAGGAAAGGGCTGGATAATATGCCATACAGAGAAGTGGGGGTTTCATTCTAAAGGCAGTGGGAAGCCACAGAAAGAGAGCAGAAAAATTTTTAAATGCTCATAGTGATTTTAGAAATGAGGTAGCAAAGATTCCACAGCCAAGTGTAATTCTCAGAGACAGCAAGACCTTTCATTTCCATGAAAATGATGGGGATGCCATGGCAGCAATTTTAGACCCAGGACGAACGGCCCTGAGTGCACCTTCAAATCAGTAAGACTCGAAGAGACAGAGGAGGAGCGTCCCAGGCTGGCATCTACCAGCCCTATGACGTCAGGTCTTTAGCTACCAAGTGGACGGTCCTGGGGTCAGTCCAGAGCACGGGGATGCTGCAGAAGACAGCGAGGCGGTGAGTGCCCTCCTCTGGGAAGCTCCGCCATACAGGAGAGACCTCTGGGGCCGGCCTGTGCGGTGCCCCCAGCCACTTCTGACCAGTGCTGCTCCTAGAATGTGGGAATCACCGAAGACACTCGCATGCTGGAGTGGTTGGAGCCGAATCTCATCAGTTCAGGCTCCAGAGGGCAAGTCCACACACTGCATCCTGTAGAGTCCTCTTCCATAGACACTGCGAGCTTGTCCAATATCCTTCAGTAAATCTCCACCTTTCTGAGGGAAGTGGGAGGACCTGAGTTGCTTTCAGCTGCTTAGAAAAAAAAAAAAAAAAACCCCACAAAACTTAACTAGTACAGAGGATCAACATACTCCAAATGCTTCAATCATTTTAAATCGTGGCCCCCTCTCGATTCAGTGCCATCTTTCCTAATAGGCTTCTCCTACTGGGAGGGGACAGTGCCCTCTGTGGTGACAACTCTCCTAGAGCAGCCCTCGCACCTTGACAAGCCCAGCCCAGTGTCTGGCGGACTAGGACCCCCAGGTGAGGGTGGGATATGGTCTTCTAGGTCTCCCTCTTTTACAGTCACTGGGATGCCCAGTCCTGAGAAAAAGCTGTGGTCACCAAGCTGGTGTGGTACAAAGCCCTGCTCGGCGAAGCAGAACGGATCCAGCTGGCAGCAGGATGGCACAGCTCTCTGCTTATGTCTTGTCCTTCTTTAACACTTCCCACTAGGATTTCCCAGGAACTGTCACATTGCTTTTCTGCCTATTTCCTCTGTCACCGATACTTGCGCAGCAAGAGAAGAAAGACATGGAACAGAACAGACTAGAAAACGGAGGAAATCTGAGATGAATTCCAAATTAGACAGGCTTTTCCCTTTTATGTGTGGCCTTTCTACCCATTATAAAATTTCATGTCATGAACAAGGCCAGGAGGTTGGGGATCCCCCAGCCTCTCCATTAGTAATTTGAGTTGTGTAGTATCACATTCAAATTCTGAATTTCAGATGAATTCATTTCTGTGATATACAGAACCTAACTTAAATGCTTAATGTTAGGTAATGTATATGTTTCTATAATGTATAGAACTACTTAATTTAGCATAATTATCGAGATGAACTATATTGCACATTGCAAGAAAATTGCAACCTGTCATAAAATAAGAGGCCCCATTTTGTCAGAGTCCTCACCCTCTCAGTTATCCTGATAGAAAAGCCAAATAATGTAAATAAATCCTCACTCCCCAATTTGATGCTGCTTTGGTGATTTGATTAATTATTGTGAAGTGAAACAGCTAACAAAGAAGGATAAATAAAAATAACTTCTTGCATCCAAAAAAGGGTGTAAATTTTAACTGCAATGCATGACAGCAAATGTAAGCAAGAATTATAAACAAAGAAGCTGGCTGAATGAATTAATATGCATCGGCCTTTGTTGCTAGAAATAGGCCCCGTATTGTACTGGTACACTGTGGTTCCTCTCAACTGTAAAGTCGGCTTTTCTTTTCCATTTCTCCTGGGAATTCAGAAACTGTGTTATTACTAACAACAATGAGGAAACACCATGGCAAAGAGGAGCCTGGAAGCGTGCAGTGTCTCCCTGGGGGCTTTGCCCTTTTTCTTAGACCTTGCTATTTTTATAAAGTATTTCTGGGTTTTGTTTTGATTTCTCTTAATTTCCTAGTAAGAAGTAGGTAACTCTGCAGACATTAAAGTCCCATATTTCTGCCGGTTCATTTCCACTGCACTCTCTCACTGATCTGGCCTGTGGTTCATTGTTCACTGAAAGTCAAACCCCAATCCCAAAAGCTGTTCTAAGTATTTTACCTTTCTTCAAGCCCCCAGCCCAAGCTGGCCTCTTAGCTCCCACTTTATGAAGCTTGAGATCAGTGCCAAGGACAGACCCAGCACCTATCCGGCACTTTATGGATGTCTGTGGAATGGCAGACCACCCTGCCATGTATCTGTCGGCACATCATTTTCCCTTAATGCTCTATACCCAATCCTACCCCTTCCCGGTTCTGGAAAGACCCTCCTCCCACATATTTGCATCTTCCAGAGCTTCTTCAACTGTTCTCTTTACTAACTGCCTCCTTTTAGCTTCCAAATATATTGCAAAAAAAAAAAAAAAAAAAAATGGTATTGCCAAACAACAACAACAGCCAACCAACCAACTTATTAAATAAACCAAAAAACATTGTAATCTTGCCCTTTGGACTCTGAATCCCTGGCAAGCTGGACAGGTCCATTCTAGCACAAAATAGGCCATCCCCGCTGGTGGTCAAGTATATACACACCTAGGTCCAGAGGAGGGTATACACCTTCCTTGAAGGAACTTTTCTGATGAGAAGGGGCCAAAGAGTCCCTCTCCCTGAGTCTCTCTCCATCATTCCTTTGTTACCAATTTGGGTTCAGAAAACACCCCCTTTTCCTGCACTTCTTATCTGCATGCCAGCAATTCCCATTTGTCCTGGATTCTCACACTCTCAGTGTGAAGCACCTTCAATACCAGCAGCCCTCTCTCTTGCTAATGGAGATCACCTCTCATCATATAGCCTTGATGTGTGATATTGACAAAAGGCCCCCATTCCAAAAAGCTGGATGCTAAGAAGGGATAATGGGGGGTGGGTGGGGAGTCACCTGACCCACCTGCTCTTTCCATCTGCCCTTTTATTTCTGTTTATTTCCTGATAAATTTCTCTAAATGGTCTAAAACTGCAGCACCCATTTCCTTGTTACCCAAAACTGATTCTGGCCAAAACTGCCCTCTGCCCTTATCCTTTCTGGGGCCGCTCTGTAGTGCCCTTCTGAGTGTGCAGTTGCCTTGACTTACCTTTGTCCGACCCCCAAAGCACCCCTCCCAAACCTGCTCTTGGGCTCTCAGTTATTCCCTCTTCCTCACCCCATAAACATTTCCAGTACCCATGACTTAAAAATTTCCCATCTTCTCCCCTTCAAAACTCCCATTCCCATTTCCTTAGAGAGGTTGAGCTGAAAATTTTAACTATTCATATTTAATAGCTTCCGCCTGGTATGCAAGGTTCAGAGGACTTATGGACTGTGACTTCACCCAGACTCAAACCAGCTTGTCACGGCATCCTCAGATTCAGTCACCTCTCCAAATGAACAAGGTGCCAACATTTTTCTTTGGCATTGTGTTTAGTGGGCATCTGGTCTTAGTATTGCTTAAGTACCCAATTTCACTAAGCCAGTCATGCATCCCCACATCATTCACTAAAGCCAGAAGTGGAGCAGGAGAACAGTACATTATAGTATCACTTGTGTGCATATGTACACATGCACACACACACATATGTACAGCTACTGTGGGAAACTAACCCTCTCAGTTTGGGAGTCTTATTGCAATATGAAAGAAATGCCCCAAAGTCATATTAAAGTTTTTAAAAACACATATGCTTCATTTTTCCTACTATAACTGCAAAAGCCACAGCTTCTGTATTTGAGTTTAATAACTAGGCTATGTCATTAAACCTCCATTAACTTTTTATTCCTGGTACCAACCTGACTTTTATTAGTGTACTTGCGATCACCTCGTGCTCAGGTGATAGCAACACCACGACCCTTGTGCCAGTGGAGCTATCTGACATCCTGTGGTCATCATCAATATCATTTGGGACTGCCATGCAGGACAGTATTGAAGATCATGGGTACCAAGGGTTTGAGATGAGGGTTTTGCTCTAAAGGGGCTATAAATACATAAAATGATAACTAAAAGCATAAAGTATTACAGAAGTGGCATGGTAGATGGGACCAAAACCATACATATGGATCAGAGCAGAGAGAAGGAAAGGCAGAAAAGGACTTCAGGGTTGAGCATGAAGGGACTATACTTGGTGGGTTACTAACATATCTAAAGAAATAAGCTGTTGGTCAAAAGGAGGTAGGTCAACAAAGAGGACGTGACCCACGGAGAGTCCAGTAGAAAATGGCTGGCAGCTTTCACTGGAACCTGCCCAGGAGAGAAACCAGTGTGGGTAGCCCATCTAGTGTGAGGACAGAAGCAGCAGGGTGGCAGAGCCAGATGCCATCATGCACTCAGAGGTTCCAATTCTTTGCTTACTAAGCAACCCTCTGGTAATTTGGCTCCCATGCGGCTTATATACATGGAGCAACTATGTTTATGATAACCCATACATCCAGTCTTTTTGGAAGTAATATTTTTCATAATAATCTTTATTGGATTCTGATTGTATACATTAGTCTCTGGTGAGCTTTTCAGTGTGAGTCAGCCTCCTTGAGAATGACCAACTTTGGGATTAGGAAAGGTCAGATTTCTCTGAGCTTTCACAGCTGATGGCTAAAATCTATACATAGGGCAGAGATTGCTACTTGTTTCCTAAAATCTATTCTCCCTTCCTCTGTTACTTAACAGACCTGAGTTTTAGCCGGATACTGGCCTCACAGAATAAAGACGGTATTTCCCAGCCTCCCTGTACCTCATGGCTATATGACTGAGTTCTGGCAGAAGACACATAAGTGGAAGTGATGTATACTAGCCCCAGGTCGTGTCCTTAAAAGGGAAGAATGAGCTCATGTGCCCTCCCTTCGTTCTTTTTCTCCTTCCCACTTGCTGGACTGTGGGCAGATAGACTCACATGAGACGAAAATAGCCTAAAGAACCATGATGAATCCAAGAACCCAGGTCTCCAAAACCACAGCATCACCAGATCATCCCTAACCTTCTTACTCTCAATGATTTCATGAGAAATAATGAACTTCTATGCTGTTTAAGCTGTTATTTAATGAGTAATTGTTACAGCAACAGAAAACTATATCTTAACTAATAGTGTACCATGATCAGTTCATCTCCCCCATGCCACACCCTTCCACTCACACTGGGGGCCTTTCCACTGGAAACATCCACCGTAAATCCAGCTAATACATTATTAACAAGCAAAAATAAAATGGAGAAAATAGAATACCAAAATGCTAAGAGGAAATATGCTCAGGACAAGTTCAAAGAAAAAAAACAGTAGCAGCCACCATTACCAAACATGTGTGTCAGGCACATTAAAGGATTAGCATAGTTGATCCTCACAGTAACCCAGCGTAGTAGACGTTGTTATCTGTTTTTACAAGTACGTCAGCCAAGGCATAGAGAGTTAAAACATTTGCCCAAAGTAACACAGCTAGAAAGTGGTAAAGTTAGGATTCAAATCCAATCCTGTTTGAATCCAACACATTAAACTGGCCAAGTCAAGCCCCATGAGTGAGTGAAACTGACAAAACAGCAATTCTCATACTTTAGATATCAGCATCCTGGCTGGAAGGGGACCAGACTAAGAAAAAGTCAAGATATATTGCAGGTAGATGTAAACATATACTTATTCAATCTCTAAATACTTATGTATAGGAAGAGGAGGAATTATTCAGGAAAGCAAATATAAAAAAATTCATCAGATCATCGACCTGTACCACAAATAACCACTCCCTTCATTTAGAACTTCCTATGGAATAACTCAGGAATCTGGGCAACCTGTGCCTGAAGCCCATTGTTCAAGTGTGTCATTACATCTCATTAAACCTCACTGTAGCCACCATGTCGGTAACCTCCAATCTTTTAACAAGTCCCCAGACAGATTGTAAATGTTTTTAACCAAATTATTTAAGTTAGCGATTATCTGGAAATGACTCCCATATTTAAAGTGATTTGATATTTTTTTTAAATAGCCTGTTTTTAAGCTGCTAAACTAGAGTCCTATTTGTTCACCTGTTGATTCTTAGAACAAATATTAAAATTGAGTGCTCATCATGCCAGGAATCCTGCTAGCTAGTCTCTGGGGACACATGGATCAATACAGAATTGTCTTAGCCCTAGAGCAGTCTATCAGAGTGGGAAACACCCATTCTGATCAATAAAGAATCACTGTAAAATGCAACAAGTGGAGTCACGGAGGTTGAGTCTCTTGGAGCTTGGAGGAAAGAGCAACCCCAATATGGGTGTTGTTCTCGGTCCTCTGTGAAAGGAGTGAGGTTTCCAGAGTGGCCCCGTCCTTCCTCCCTTTCTTATTACCTGCTCTTCTCTGTTCCACACCTCTGAGTCTCTCAGGAGAGGACACTTTTGGAGAGAGTGTGATTGCATGCCAAGTTGATAGTTCCTTCTCAAACACAGTGTAAAATGTCATGTGTGTGCCAAGAAATTTAAAATTGAAATATAGGCAAACTAGTTGCCCCATCATTGTTGCAGGAGAGGTGAAATTACTGCACTCAGTTTCCTAGGAAAAAATCTGTGAAGCTCAATGACCTTGGTTGTTTTTAGGAAATATACTTGATTAATTTTAGGAATAGGTTTGTGTATTATACTGCTTGTCTTTATTAAATACAACTACATGATATTTTGTGAGTGATTTTTTTTTTTCTTTTTAAAACCTCATGAGGAAAAAGGAGACAACTCAGCAGAATCAATTTTCAACAGTAAAAAAATTCCAAAAGCAGTTAGGTGGCTTCCAAGCTACCAAAAAGGATTGAATATGAACTACTAAAGGTAAGGGATCTATATTTGGGGAGCTGTAGCATCATTAAAGACTTTTGACATAATTATTGATGGGCAATACAAGTACACCTATTTTTTACACATTCCGGGATTATTACATAGTGGAAGGCAGAACAAAAGATCTGGCTCAAAATGACCAATACTCGGTAAAATATCAAATGTTTAAAAAGAAAACCTCTTATTTTCAAAAATATCTATTAAACTTTTGTTTTTATTACCAGGGAAATTATGAAGGGTCTTCAGAAAGTTCATGGAAAGATTCATATTATCTTTTAATTGTATTTTTCCATGAGCTTTTTGAAGTACATTTGTATTAGCCCCATTCGTATGCATATATTTAAATATTGAACCAATGCTGGCATGTAAGTAATGTAACATTTTATATTAAACACTTAATAATTTCATGTGCTAATAAAAAAATTCCATACATATTATTACTTTTAAAAACTCACTGAAAGAATAACACCTAAGAGGAGAACAATGTATATTTTAAATGGATATATGAAAATAGCCATAAACTTAATGGTAGGAAAATGTTAAAGAAGCAATGGTATGTTCAAAGGGTAAAATATTACTTAGCCTTTTATAGGTTGAGTTTCAACAACTGGAAATTGTGGAAATAGTGGCAGTAGGATGTGAATTTAAAAAGCAGGATACAAAGGTGTATGTGCAGTGTGGTCTGAGCTTTGTCAATTATGAGACAAAAGAGGTGAGCTTAGAAAATGGCTGGAAGAGTCAAGAGAACAAACCATTAGCAAGAATTATTTCTCAGCGGGATTTTTGAGCGATCCTCCCTTCCTTTCCTGTATCTTTCTGTTTTCCAAATGTCTATAATGAGCATATACTATTCCCCCATCTCTTCTTTCCTCCTTCTGCTCCTCCTCTCTCCCTCTCCCTCGTTTTATTGATTACCTATTAAGTGTCAGACAATATGCCAGATTCTGAGAATAAACAGATGTAAATAACAAAGTCCCCTGAGAAAGCATTCACATGACCTTCAAACTTCCCAAGTGCAGCTGCAGACAGACTAAAGGATTCCTTTCCCAACCCACCAGGCATGGGGGCAGAGGGTGTTATTCTGAAACATATCATCATCGTCGTCGTCTCTTTGGAATTTTCAAGTGAAATATAGTCAGTTGTTGTCCTTACTGTAAATTGTGCAAACTTTTGGACAAATGTCCCTTTCATACAGAAATGCACTAGATAGAGAATTCGGCACTGACTCTTGAACTGGGGGTGAGGACGCATAGCTCAGTTTGGATCCTCCCTAGACGACCCTGAAGAAAGTCTGTTGCTGTGATGGCTTGGCTCAGCAGGGGTGGGTGATTCCTGCCACACTGCCACACACTCTGCTTTTGGCTCACTACCGAGTGACATCTGGGATTCAAAAGGGAGTCAGCCAGGCAGCCGGAACCCGAACGGGAACTGGCTGGGTTCTCCTGACCCTTTGCATCCTGGTGGCCTCTGATGATTGGAAACGTCACCTGTCTACCGCCTTTCTTCCCCCTGGATGCCCTCATCATGTCTGTGGGACAAACTCTTGGGCTCTCCAGGGGAGCCCTCCACAAGGTCCCCGAAGACAGACAGAAGTGTTGCATACCTGGGGTCTGTCTCAGGCCTTGCCATTGTACAGCTGTTTCTTTCTTACTGTTCTTTTCTTTCTTTTTTTTTTTCCCCCTTCTTTTTTTGGGGTCTTATAGGCTGTTTAAAAGCCCAGCTGAACTGTAGCTCAGGAGAAAAAACAAACAAGTAAAAAAACTGAAAAGACAAGTAAGCATCCAGAAATCTGGAAAGAAGAACGAACATCTCATGAATATAACTCTGACCTCAGCTGACTGAAATAAGGTGTTCATTACCGAACGATTAGAACCACCTACACAGGACAAAGTGAATTTCTAATCAACAGGTAGTAATAGCAAACCCCTTCCACAGCCAAGAAGCATTAGAGTGGATTATCCATGAAGAGAGGATTAGAAAAAGAGAGACTCGGAAACCAGCAAAGGAAACCCCAGCGGGCCAGCTGGCTAATGTTTGGGATAATAATTCCAAATGTATTAAAGTAAATTGTGAGAAAGAGAAGGCTGAAGGCAATAAAAGCACGCTTCACACGATACTGTATATTGTGGATAAAATCATGCACATTTGCAGTAATCACTGCCCCAGAGGCAAGCAGGACAGGCACCGCTGTGGAGACTGGTAGAATTTAAAGAGACACAAGCCAGCTGAATGCTAAGAAGGAGAGGGGAAGTTTCCCTGTCCCCTTTTTCCTGTGGCCTGAATATTGTTCCACAAACAATGTTGAAATGAGAAGGAGCTAGCAGGAGTGGACCACTTGGCCGCTCCATAGTCTTAAGTGTGGTCTCGCTGAAGGATTTCATTCCCTTAAGCAGGAGAGAAATGCCTTTTCTTTGCTCTCACAGAGTTTCACCAGCAGCACAAGTATAGGGCATCCGAACCCCTTCTCCTTCACAGCTCTTGTCCACTGGGAAAGGACTAGAATTCAGATGCCATAAGGAGTGTGGAGTGATCCATTTTTGTTTTCCGCATATACAGAGCCCGCCGCCATTTTTTATCTTGAGTGTCTGACATTTTCAAGTTTTTCTTGCCTGTTTGAGATGACCTGCTACTTCCAAGAAACCTGTAAATGCTGTTTTATTGAAAGTTCCCCATAATTTTTTCCATTTTTAGTCTAGGTCAGTAAAATAACTGGCCTAAGCTGGGGGTAAATCACTGGGCCAAAGGTTGTAAGTTCCATACGTAATCACTGGGCCAACTGTTCCTTTAATTATGGGCTCCTTATATCCTTTTTTCATGAAATCTGAAATTCCTTTATCCTTCATTTTTGAGTGAGTGATGATGTCCTTACTGAAGAGTTTCCTTTCTTGAGAGTGTGCGATAAGTCTTTGGTTCCAATTTAATAACATTCATGCCACTATCTTCCATTCATACTATTATTAAGTGCCTAACACATAAGATAAGCATTGTGCAAGATGAAATGAGTACAAAGGTGAATAAAACAGGATTCTTGTCCTCTAGCCTTTAGGGTTTATTGGGGAAACAGACATGCAACAAGCAATGAGAGCAATGGTTTAAAAGAATAAAGGCTTTCAAGGGTCTTCGTGGGAGAAGTCCCAAGTGAAAGCTCCTGATTCTTTTAATGACTCAAAGAAGTCCCTGTAGAGGATCTGAACATGAATTAACCTTGAAAAAAGAGTAAGAAGCCAGAGCTCAAGGGTACATGGAGAAGGACATGCCAGGGAAAGTATGAAAGGCAAATGGATGTTCAGGAGCTGGGAGGCAAGAAAAAACGCGGTTTGCTTAGGGAACTGCAAGAAATTTGTCACAGCTGGATCACAAGTGTGCGTTGGAGTTTTTGAGGTTGGAAGCAGAGGGGTGGAATGGGAAGAGATGACAGAAGAAAGGGAGCCAGGGGCCAGATTATCCTATTACGCTCCATAAAGAATTGAGCCACAGCAGAGTTTGCCGGACACCAACTGTGGTGTTCCTTGCACAAATCATGCTTTTTTCATAGTCTGTTCATGCTAGAATCATGTTTCTTATATGAATCATACTTTGTGCAGTCTCAGTTTGCCTTCCAGCTAGTTACCTCTTGCGAAGTCTCCCGGTGTCCTCTCTTTGGGATAGTTCTTCATCTAGTTGGTCTTGATTCATGTTGATCTAAGAGAATGTCATGAGGGCATTAAGTAATTTATCTCTTTTTGCAGATTTCTCAAGAAATCTGACCAAGATTAAATCTGTTTTTACATACTCTGATGTTGCCTTGTACAACCTTCCAACCAAAACATTTCTAATCTTTGCAACAGGGTTTAGAATAGAAAATTGGGAATCTGGATCCACCCAAATGAATTCAAAACTAAATGGTGTTTTTCCCAACTTTACCAACCAATTGCACTACAGGTGTAAAAACGCTGCAAGGGATATGTGTACCTTTGTAAGGATCAGGAAAAGGTGATTCGATAGTTTTAGCTTATTAATGTAATAGTTCAGAATAAGAACTTTTCTTTTTTATTAAAAATTGCTTACTTATGGAATAATTCTTGTTGAAACCAGTGAAATGACAAACTACAAATAGGTAGGAAGGCAAAATTATAATCCAAATTAATCTGCACCAAACAAAACAACAATATAAGATTGAAGATGATATGATGTAGTAGTTAATGGCTTGGGTGTCAGACAAATCAGGCTTAAATCCTGGGCACATCACTTACTAGCTGGGTAGTCTTGGGCAACTTATCAGGTCTCTCAAAGCCTCAGTTTTCTCATCTGCAAAGAGGGAATCATGGTACCAGTCCTAGAGAATTGTAGTAAGGATTAAATGAGATAATGTGTTTTAGGTGTGTGCCCAATGCCGACCAGGCAATGAACATGTGCTAAATGGTGCTATTTTAAACCTGATGGGACAGGTAAAGTCTTAACTCAGCCATCAATTCCTTCAGGAAGGCTTTTTGATGTCCACTACTCACCATCTACCCCACAAGACTGGCCTGGTGCCCCTCCTAAGAAATATATCCCCATAGTGTCTTGTTCTACCCTTTCTTGGGAACACTTTCCATTATGCCCTACAATTTCCCATTAGTGGTCTGACCTCCCCCACCAGCCTGTGAGCAACTTAAGCACAGGGACTGTTACCTTGTTCACCACTGACTTTCCAGGCTCTGGCACCATGCCAGATACTCAGTTCACACAAACAGAGAGCAAGATATCTCAAAATAAACTACAGTTTAAAAACAAATTTTTGACAGATCACAATCAGAAATGCATCTTTTGAACTATGAGCCAAGCTGTTGTTATTACAGCAAATAAATAATTCAAGAAGGTTAACATAGCTTAGTATGTTGTCATATAGCTTAGTGGCTGGAACATCCACAGGCTTTAAAAGTGGAGGAGCTTGGATTTTAAGACAGGCTTTACCACTTGGTGGCTTTGTCACCTTAAGAGAATAAATTTCTTTGAGACTCCAGTTTGCCGTCTCTAAAAGTATGTAATGTGATGTCCGGCATATAGTGGGCACCCATCAAACGGTAAGGGCTGATTTAATGTCATCTAAATCATGATAATATCTTTGCTTACGTTTCCAGGTACTACTAATAAATATTAATATATGATTTCATTGATCATGTAGATAATAGTAGCTAATATGTATTGAGGGTTTTTAATCTGCCAGGCACTGTTCCAAATGCTTTACTAATTTGTTCACTCATAACAACTTTAGGTAATAGTGTACCATTATTATCATCATTCTCATTTTATAGATGAGGATATTGAGTAAAGAGAGATTTGCCCATGCACAGTTAATAATAAAGCACAGAGCCTAGACTCAAACCTAGGAAGCCAGGTCCATACCCTTAGCCATCACCCAGGTCAAGGACAGGCCAAGAAAATAACTTAAACGTGCACTGTGGAAGGAAGACCAAGACGAAGAGGCTCTACCTCTTATGAGACAAGGTCCCCCCAGCTCTGACATTTTATTTCCCTTCTGTAATATGAGAAATCATGTTTGTCCTCATAGGATTCTAAAGTCAAATACAGACATACTGCTTTTTATTTCCACAATGGTTTCCTGGAAACCACATTGCGAGGTCAATCATTGCCCAGTGTTGCATATTTTCCCAGAGGAATGATGTTCTAATTGGGAGCTGTAGTACTGAATGAGGCCTCAGAATCAAGTAAATCATTAATATGGCCCAAAATGTGCCAAAGAAGTACAGATAAAAGAACTATAAACTTTTAGTGTGCTTTAAAAAGTAGAATTGTCTTTCAGGTTCTACAAAATGTGCACATGTACGCTACACCCAGGTTAAACGAGCACATGAAGGGAAAAGATGCTGCTGGCAAACTGAAACCACAGAAGCTGAGCATCCTTGCTGCTAATAACCTTCAATTAGTAATGGTATTGCTCTGTCTAGAATTTAGAATAGTTTTGGAGGAAATCATTTGATGGCTCACAGCTTATAGATTTCTCTATGAAAAGCAGAGTCTTTGAAAACAACTTCAGTGACCTCCACATTCCTCTTAAAATTGGGATTAGTCTTTTCCAATTTAGTCACTACAGGGTCTAAATATTTAAGGCACCACTAAGGACTCATGGTTCAGAGCAGAAAAGCCTCTTGAAACTGGTCTTTTTATTTATTTTCTGTTCTGTGATTCAACTTTGGCTCCACCTCACTTCGCCTCTTCCCTGAAAGGAAAAGCTGAAAGGGGTGGGGGTGGGGGGAGCGAAACCTAAAGAGTTGGGAGATATTCAGCATCTTGTTCCTTTGCTTTCTTATTAACAGAAGGTATTTTAGGGCTAATTGAACAGATAAACACCCATGAGAGACTCAAGTCTCTGCTTAGAGTTGTCCTGAGACCCTACTGTCCATACGAAACTGAAGTGAAATAGTGATGTGCATTGACCTAAACCATGAGGGTTAAAACTTTTGGAACATGATGATTACATCTATTAGAAAATGGAAAAAAAAAATGGCCAGCTGCAAAAAAAAAAAAAAAGAAAGAAAAAGAAAGAAAGAAAATGGAAAAAAATTTTTATAGGTCAGTAGAAATAATATGATTCTGTAATTGTAAATAATAAAAACGCAAAGATATCTTAAAGGATAGCTATTTCTTAGCAGAATTATGATGATTGTTTCCCTTTGGCCATCTCTCTAAATGTTCTTTCTACAAAAGAAAAAAATTTTTTTTGCATTTTTTTTTTAAATTTCAAAAGAAAATGAAACTCACATTCCCAGATGTTTGGGCCAGTATGAAACCCTTCAGCTACATTTGTAGGCTGGTGTGTGGTTTTAGTGCCTACCCAGGAATTGACCAAGTCTTTGTTCTATGGAAACTTATTTATTAATAAAATAGAATTGTTAACAACAGAAACTGAGAATGGAGATATTGACATTTTTTAACTCATTTTAAAAGTGTAGCAGAAAACTAAGACAGAGAATTTCTGGTATGTCTTGTAATTCTGAGTCACTCCAGTAGATGGCACTGTTGTATAAAACAGCCCATCAATTGGGGCTAAAGGGCTAGAGAAAGATTTTTGTGGTCTTTCTAGAACTTTCCCTCCCCCAGTGGACAAATCACAGGAATTACGTGAATAATAAACAGGGTATTTTCTTCTGTGGTACAATGCGGGTGGTGTTAATGGGAAAGTCCTTTTATTTATTTAAATATGTATGTATTTGATAATTCCCAGGTCGGATGCTTTTATCCATGAACATTAACAGAGCTTGCAAGGTTAACCCTCTTTCTTCCCACCCACCCCCAAGTTTAAAAAACCTTTAGTGTAAAAGACAAGGGTCTGAGAGACCTAAGCTGTATTTCTATTATTTCTGTCCCCATTACTACTACTCTGAGGTAAAGGTGTGAAATGAGGAATTGACACTTTTTTTTTTTAATGTTTTCCTCACCTTGTTTCTATTTGAAGAGCTAGAATTGTGTGGTGGAAAGATCACATGCTTTGTACCCAAAAGAGTTCTCATCTTGGGTTTTCCACTCACTACCTGGGCTGATTGCTTGATCTCTGAGGCCCAGGTTCCTGTGTGGGAGAAACGGAGTCCACAACAAGTGGCAAACATGCCACTTTAAGGGATTAGAGGTCTCCATGTAGACACAGGATAGACTTTCAGCAAGTGGTGACTATTGAGGCCGGCTGACTGGTTGGCTCAGTTGGTTAGAGCATGGTGCTGATAATACCAAGGTCCTGGGTTCAATCCCTGAATCAGCCAGCCACCAAAAAGTAAATAAATTGGATGCTTCCTTAACATGTCTATTACAGCTAAAATCATAGATAGCTATTTAAGAAAAATGGTGGCGAGGGCTTTTCAAGATGGCGGCGGCTGCGGCGGCTGGCGCGGAGTAGCTGAGGTGGAAAAGGTGGCCACTGGGCCTCAGGCAGCCAGGAAACTTGTGGACCTTCCTCTTGCCATCTCTTAAGGGAGGACCGCTGCTGCTGGCCGGTCGTGGGGGGTGACCGCCACTTTGCCCCCGGCAGGAGAGGCTGCCTCATTTACAGGCAACAGCTTGGAAGTGTGGAGCAGGAAAAGAACTGTTTCTTAGCTGCAAAAGCGAGTCTTGAAACAGGGAACGCGGCGCCAGGGCTGCTGTGGATGCAGACAGGATCCCAGAGGCCGGGGCCGCGCTGAAGGCGGCCAGCTGCCCTATTCAGGATTCGAGGTTTCAGGCCAGCATTAAAGAAGATTCCTGGGAGCGCCCGAGCCGCGCCGCGACTGAACAGCCCGAGGCGGCAGCGGCCAAGAACTGGGAAGGCAACAAACCAGAGACAGAGTGAGCACCCGACCTGGCACAGCACTGTGAGTGACCCCTGGCACAGCTCTGTTCGGGGGGTAGATGCCTACCCGGCTCCCGCCTGCACCACCAGGCCACTCACCGCCCCGGTGCTGCCTCCATTTTCCCAGGTGCGGGCAGCCCCGCCCAGCTCGGCCATCACTGAGCCCTCCCACTTGCTTGGCCTGGCGCGGGGCTTTTCGGAGCCTGCGGACCAGCCTCCCCTCCCACTCCCTCCGCGGTTCTCTGGCGGGGCTGGTGGCAGGGGGCGTCCCTGGCCAGTGTCGGGAGGGCAAGGACGTACAGGTGGGCCGACTGTCACTCCACCACACCCTGGACTCCGGCCCCAGGTAAACTCCCTGTTACTGGGAGGCAGATACCATCTCTGCGGCCACCAGTTTGGAAAAAAGCCTAACAAATTTCTGGTTGGGAATAGTGTGGTAGGAGAGTTCCCAGGTCCGCTTGAACCTGCCGGAGACCAGGCTGCAGGTGGGCGCTAGACTCGGATTATACTGGGGGGATACAAAGGTGAACAAGACCCGAGAAAGATCTACATAGTGCTACAAAGGCACCCAGAGAGACCGGTCGTCTGTGCCTAGCAGAAACCTGGTAGACTTCCTGGGCGAGGCGGTGCCGAGCAGGGTCTTGAAGGCCCAGCTGATAGACGAGGGGTGCAGAAGACACGCCCCAGCCCAGCACAGTGCGCACAGAGTGGGGAGACGTGCGGCCAGGGAGGCGGAGACTGGACAAAAACCACACACCCGGTGGGGTCGCCACTGCACGATCTAAAAGCCTGGGCCAGAGCACACAGAACAGGGAGAAGTCCTGCACAGGAAGTGAAAGCTCAACAGAGATCACACACCCTGTGGTACGTGATCCACCAGCCCAGCTGAGTCCAAGCTGACCAGAAAGGTGGCTCCCCGGAGAAGCCCAAGACCTGAGGCAACCACACACACAAGGCACTAGAGGCCAACTGAGCAGTCACGGAGGGAGCCATACGAAATTGGCAACCACAGCAACATCCTAGTTAGTCATTAGTCTCAAACCGGGTGGACTGTGAAACCCCCTGCCACAATGAATAAACACCAAAAAAAAGATACCAGAAATACAAAAAATCAAGAAAGTACACCACCAAAAGTTAATAAATCTCAAACTCTAGATCCTATAGAATAAGAAGCCCTTGAAATGACTGACAAGGAATTTCGAGTGATAATTCTAAGGAAACTGAATGAGATACAAGAAAACTCAGCTAGACATCATGATGAGATGAGGAAAAGTATACAGGATCTGAAAGAGGAAATGTACAAGGAAATCAATGTTCTGAAAAAAAATGTAGCAGAACTTGCTGAACTGAAGAAGTTATTCAACGAAATAAAAAACACAACGGAGAGTTTAACCAGCAGGCTTGTCGAAGTTGAAGAGAGAACCTCTTACTTGAAGATGGGCTGTTTGAAATAACACAAACAGACAAAAAGAAAGAAAAAAGAATCAAGGACATTGAAGAAAATCTGAGAGAGATATCTGACAACGTTAAGCGATCAAATATCCGAGTCATGGGTATTCCAGAAGGGGAGGAAAATGGAGATTCCATTGAAAACATATTCAACAAAATCGTGGCAGAAAACTTCCCAGGTATAGGAAAAATCACAGATCTTCAGATCCAGGAAGCTCAACGATCTCCAAATGTATTCAACCCAAAAAGACCTTCTCCAAGACATGTCATAGTCAAATTGGCAAAACTCAGAGACAAAGAGAGAATCTTAATAGCTGCAAGAGAGAAGCGTCAAATCACCTATAAGGGAGCCCCAATCAGGTTAACATCAGACCTTTCATCACAAACCCTAAAAGCTAGAAAGGAATGGGATGATATTTTCAAAATACTAAAAGACAAAGATTGCCAGCCAAGAATACTCTACCCTGCAAGGCTATCCTTCCGAAATGAGGGGCAAATAGTATATTTCTCAGACAAACAAAAACTGCGGGAGTTCACTACCACACGACCACCCTTACAAGAAATCCTCAAGGGAGTACTGGGTTTGGTTCCTGAAAAATAACTACCACTGCCATAAAAACCCAAGAAAAATCTAAACCCGCTAGTATAATAAAAATGGCATTCATGAAGAGAAAACAAGCTAACAAAAACACTATCTACAACCTAAGGAACCAACAAACACAGAAACCAAACAGTAAATCAGAAAGCAAGGAACAAAAGACACCTAAGACAACCAAACAACCAATAAAATGCTAGGAATAAATCAACACCTTTCAATAACAACTCAATGTAAAAGGCTTAAATTCCCCAATTAAAAGACACAGACTGGCTGACTGGATCAAAAAGGAGGACCCAACTATGTGCTGCCTACAAGAGACCCACCTCACCCATAAAGATTCACACAGACTAAGAGTGAAAGGATGGAAAAAGATTTACCATGCAAACAGAAAAGAAAAACGAGCTGGAGTAGCTATTCTTATATCTGACAAAATAGACTTTAAACTAAAAACCATAAAAAGAGACAGTGAGGGACACTACTTAATGATAAAAGGTCTGATCCATCAAGAAGACATAACAATCATAAATATGTACGCACCCAATGTTGGAGCAGCCAGATTTATAAAACAAACTCTATTAGACCTAAAGAAGGAAATAGACACTAATACCATAATAGCAGGGGACCTGAACACCCCACTGTCAATATTAGACAGATCATCTAGGCAAAGAATCAGTAGAGAAACACAAGATCTAAACAAGACTCTAGACCAATTGGAATTGGCAGATATCTACAGAACATTCCACCCAACAACCTCAGAATATTCATTTTTTTCATCAGCACATGGATCATTCTCCAGGATAGATCACATATTAGGTCACAAATCAAGTCTCAATAAATTCAAAAAAATTGGAATTATCCCATGTATCTTCTCAGACCACAATGGATTAAAACTAGAAATTAATAACAAACGAAACTCTGGAAACTATACAAACACATGGAAATTAAACAGCATTCTACTTAATGACATATGGGTCCAAGAAGAAATCAAGCAGGAAATCAAAAAATTTATTGAAACTAATGAAAACAATGATACATCATACCAAAACCTGTGGGATACTGCAAAAGCAGTATTGAGGGGAAAATTTATCGCATTAAACGCTCACTTCAGAAGAATGGAAAGATGGCAAGTGAACAACCTAACACTTCACCTTAAAGAACTAGAAAAACAAGAACAATCCAAACCGAAAGTTAGCAGACGGAAAGAAATCATTAAGATCAGAGCAGAACTGAATGAAATTGAAAACCAAAAAACAATTCAAAAGATCAATGAATCAAAAAGTTGGTTTTTTGAAAAGATAAATAAAATTGACAAACCATTAGCATGGCTAACAAAAAAAAGAAGAGAGAAGACTCAAATAACCAAAATTAGAAATGAAAAAGGCAATATTACAACTGATTCATCTGAAACACAAGGAATCATTCGAGACTACTATAAACAACTATACGCCAACAAATTTGAAAATCTGGAGGAAATGGATAAATTTCTGGACACACACAAGCTCCCAAAACTGAACCGTGAAGACGTAGATAATTTGAACAGACCAATAACAATAAAGGAGATTGAAGCTGTTATCAGAAGGCTCCCAACAAAGAAAAGCCCAGGACCAGATGGATTCACAGCAGAATTTTACCAAACATTCAAAGAGGAATTGACACCAATTCTTTACAAACTATTCCAAAAGATTGAAACGGACGCAGATCTCCCAAACTCATTCTATGAAGCAAACATCATCCTGATACCAAAACCAGGTTAAGAAAGATATAACCCAAAAAGAAAACTACAGGCTGATATCCTTGATGAATATAGATGCAAAAATCCTCACTAAAATACTAGCAAACAGAATACAGCAACACATACGTAAAATTATTCATCACAATCAAGTGGGATTCATCCCAGGGATGCAAGGTTGGTTCAACATATGCAAATCAATAAATGTGATACACCATATTAATAAACTCAAACACAAGGACCATATGATCATCTCTATAGATGCTGAAAAAGCATTTGATAAAGTTCAGCACTCATTGTTGACAAAGACCCTCTATAAGTTAGGTATAGAGGGAAAGTATCTCAACATAATTAAAGCCATATATGCAAAACCTACAGCCAATATCATCCTGAATGGGGAAAAACTGAAAGCTTTTCCTTTAAGAACAGGAACTAGACAAGGATGCCCACTCTCACCACTCCTATTCAACATAGTGTTGGAAGTACTAGCCAGCGCAATCAGAGAAGAGAAGGAAATAAAGGGCATCCAGATTGGAAAAGAGGAAGTCAGACTGTCCCTGTTTGCAGATGACATGATCCTATATATCAAACAGCCTAAAACCTCTACAAAAAAACTGTTGGAATTGATAAATGATTTCAGCACAGTAGCAGGATGCAAAATCAACACACAAAAATCAGTAGCATTTCTTTTCTCCAATAGTGAACATGCAGAAAGAGAAATCAAGAAAGCCTGCCCATTTACAATAGCCACCAAAAAAATAAAATACTTAGGAATTGAGTTAACCAAGGAGGTGAAAAATCTCTATAATGAGAACTACAAACCCCTGCTGAGAGAAATTAGAGAGGATACAAGAAGATGGAAAGATATCCCATGCTCTTGGATTGGAAGAATCAACATAGTGAAAATGTCCATACTACCCAAAGTGATATACAAATTCAATGCAATCCCCATCAAAATTCCAAAGACATTTTTCTCAGAAATGGAAAAAACTATCCAGTCATTTATATGGAACAATAAAAGACCACGCATAGCCAAAGCAATGCTCAGCAAAAAAAATAAAGCTGGAGACATAACACTACCTGACTTTAAGCTATACTACAAAGCTATAATAACCAAAACAGTATGGTACTGGCATAAAAACAGACACACTGACCAATGGAATAGAATAGAGAACCCAGAAATCAACCCACACACTTACTGCCAGCTGATCTTTGACAAAGGCACCAAGCCTATTCACTGGCAAAGGGACTGCCTCTTCAGCAAATGGTGCTGGGATAACTGGATATCCATATGCAGGAGAATGAAACTAGATCCATACCTCTCGCCGTATACTATAATCAACTCAAAATGGATTAAGGATTTAAATATACACCCTGAAACAATAAAACTTCTTAAAGAAAACATAGGAGAAACACTTCAGGAAATAGGACTGGGCACAGACTTCATGAATACGACCCCAAAAGCACGGGCAACCAAAGGAAAAATAAACAAATGGGATTATATCAAACTAAAAACTTCTGCACAGCAAAAGAAACAATTAAAAGAGTTAAAAGACAACCAACAGAGTGGGAGAAAATATTTGCAAAATATATATCTGACAAAGGATTAATATCCAGAATATATAAGGAACTCAAACAACTTTACAAGAAGAAAACAAGCAACCCAATTAAAAAATGGGCAAAAGAGCTAAATAGGCATTTCTCTAAGGAAGATATACAAATGGCCAACAGACATATGAAAAAATGCTCAACATCACTCAGCATCCGGGAAATGCAAATCAAAACCACATTGAGATACCATCTAACCCCAGTTAGGATGGCTAAAATCCAAAAGACTATGAATGATAAATGCTGGCGAGGCTGTGGATAAAAAGGAACTCTCATATATCGTTGGTGGGACTGCAAAATGGTGCAGCCTCTATGGAAAATGGTATGGAGGTTCCTCAAACAATTGCAGATAGATCTACCATACGACCCAGCTATCCCACTGTTGGGAATATACCCAGAGGAATGGAAATCATCAAGTCGAAGGTATACCTGTTCCCCAATGTTTATCGCAGCACTCTTTACAATAGCCAAGAGTTGGAACCAGCCCAAATGCCCATCATCAGATGAGTGGATACGGAAAATGTGGTACATCTACACAATGGAATACTACTCAGCTATAAAAACGAATGAAATACTGCCATTTGCAACAACATGGATGGACCTTGAGAGAATTATATTAAGTGAAACAAGTCAGGCACAGAAAGAGAAATAGCACATGTTCTCACTTATTGGTGGGAGCTAAAAATTAATATATAAATTCACACACACACACACACACACACACACACACACACAAAAAAAAAAAAACGGGGGGGGGGGGAAGAAGATATAACAACCACAATTATTTGAAGTTATACGACAAGCAAACAGAAAGGACATTGTTGGGGGGGAGGGGGGGAGGGAGGTTTTGGTGATGGGGAGCAATAATCAGCCACAATGTATGTCGACAAAATAAAATTAAAAAAAAAAAATTACCTAGAAATGAGAACAAAAAAAAAAAAGAAAAGAAAAAAGAAAAATGGTGGCTATTGACATTAAAATCAATATTGTCATAGGATCGGAGTAATTGATTAAATTGTTCAGAGATTAATTTCTTGCTTTATTCTAACATTGCCTTAAGCTGAGGCAAGAAAATTTTGCCAGCCTTGAGGTGGGATCTGGTTCGTTTTGTAAAGAAGTATGGACCCCAACAACTACTTCAAAGTAATGCAGGTATACTGGAGTGCTATCTTCACCAGAAACAAGTACTGTATTAGTAAATGAAGATGGTGGTTATTGTTTAAGCCCTGTGTTGATGGTGGAGAGGTGATGTTTGCCCAGCATGGCAATTGGTGACTCATGATTTCATTTCCAGAATGGATCTTGTCAATCATATGATTCAACACACTCATTGTACAGATGAGGAAACTCAGGACCAGTAAGAGTGCTTTTTGTCTGGTTGGTTGGTTTACTTTTCTTTGTAATTAATTTTATACTTACAGAAAAGTTGCAAAATTAAACAGAGGATTCCTGTATACCCTTCACTCAGCCTCCCCTAATGTTAACGTTTTACGTATGCGTAGTGAGTTATGTAATGAAATTAAACATAGCACAACAACATGAACTAAGTTTGTTAACCTTATTTGGGTTTCTCCTAACGTTCCTCTTCTGTGTCAGGACTCCAGCTAGGGGTCCACACTGCATTTCATTGTCGTGTCTCCTCAGTCTCCTTCAGTCTGTGACAGTTTCTCAGTCTTTCCTGGTTTTTCCTGATCTTGTCACTTTCGAAGACTACTAAACAGTTCTTTTGTAGAATTTGGGTTTGTCTGTTTTTTCATGGTCAGATGCAGTTAAGCCTTTTTAGCAGGAATACCATGGAGGTGACATTGCCCCTTTCTCTGTGTATCACACGATGTTATGTCTATTTCAAAAGACATGAATCTTGATTACTGGTTAAGGGTGGTGCCTACCGGTTTCTCCACAGTAAAATTACTACACATTTTCCCATTCATAAGTAATAAATATATTTGGGGAGATATTTTAAGACTATGCAAATATTCATTTTTGCCTTGTCCCTTTCCTTATTTGTAACATCTTTCTCCAACAGTGAGAAACTTGTCTTTCTTCTATATTTGCTTATTTATTCTAGTTTACATTCTAGTATCCTTATTAGAAACAAATTTACTAACTAGATCACAATACTTGTTTACTGTTCCTGTAGCCTTTAGCCTTATACTACTGAGTCAAAATCATATTTTTCAAATTTACGTAGGTTTTACTTTTGAGATATGGGAAATATTACTGTGGTTCTAAGAGCCAAAGCTATAAAAATTGTATACTCAGAGAAAGGTTGCTTCCTCCTTACTCTGGCTACCCCATTCCTATTCCCCCATCCCTTTTATCCAGTTTCCAACCATTCTCTGTAGGTAAACAATCTCTTTAACTTATGGTTTATCTTTTGCACCAATAAGCAGATTTATATTTTCTTATATCTCATTTCTTACATGAAAGGTGGCAGACTCTAAATAGGCTTTTAAACTTTGCTTTTTACACTTAATAATATATCTGGGAAATTACTGCTTATCAGTTCACAGAGATCTGCCTCTTTTTCTTTTATAGCTTAGTATTCCATTGTGTGGATATGTTATAGTTTATTCAACCCACTCTCCTATAGATTGGCATTTAAATCACTTCCTGTATTTTTTCGTTGTAAACAATACTATACCAAATAACTTACACATAGTACTTTTGTATTGTTGATTGTATATCTTCAAGGTAGATTCTTAAAAGTAGGATTGCTGGGTCAAAAGATAAGTACAGCTATGGTAAACAGTTTGGTAATTCCTCAAAAAGTTAAACATAAAGTTACCATATGATTTGGCAATTCCATTCCTAGGTATATACATGAAAGAATTGAAAGCAGAGACTCGAATGGACATTTGTACACCAATGTTCCTAACCTGATTATTCAAAACAGCCAAAAGTATCCATCAACAGATGAATGGATTAAAAAATGTGATACATGCACACAGGGGAATATTATTTGCCTTAAAAAGGAAGGAAATTCTGATACATGTTACAACATGGATGAACCTTGAAAACATTTTTCTACATGAAATGGGTCAGACACAAAAGGACAAATATTGTATATCCCACTTATAGGAGTTACCTGAAGCCATCAAATTCATAGAGACAGAGAAACAGTATCATGGTGATTGCCGAGGGCTGGGGGAGAGAGGGATGGGGAATTAGTGTTTAATGGGTACAGAATTTACGTTTGGGATGATGAAAAGTTCTGGAAATGGGTGGTGCTGATGGTTGCTCAACATTGTGAATGAACTTAATGCCACGAAGTGTACACTTAAAAATGGTTAAAATGGTAAACTTTATGTCATGTGTATTTTATCAAAATTAAAGCGCTGAAAAAATAAGCTCATATATAGTTTTGTTAGGCATTGCCAGAATCTCCCCCTGCAGGGTTGTGTCAGTCTGCAGTGCCACCAGGTATAGAGGGGTGCCTGTTTCCCCAACAGCATGATAGTTGATTTTAGGTGTCAATTTGACTAGATTAAGGAATATCTAGAAACCTGGTAAACGTTATTTTGGGGTGTGAGGGTGTTTCCAGAAGAGACTAGCATTTAAGCCTGAGTGGATTGAATGGGAAAGATCCTCCCTCAATATGGACAGGCACCGTCCAGTCTGGTGGAGGCCCAGAGAGAACAAAAACAGAGGAAAAAGTGAATGAATCACTCTCGCTATCTGTTGGAGCTGGCATACATTCTCCTCTCCTGTCCGTGGACATCCAAACTTGAGACTTCAGTCTTTGGATTCCAGGTCTTACATCAGCAGCAGCCTCAGCTCTCAGGACTTTGTCCTCACCACCGGTTTCCCTGGTTCTGCGGTTTCCTGACTTGCACTGAGCCAGCAACTGGCGTCCAGTTTGCAGATGTCCTATCATGGGATTCCTCAGCCTTCATAATCGCATGAGCCGATTCCTGTCGTAAGTCCCCTCTCATACATTTATATACGTATTCTATTGGTTCTGTCTCTCTGGAGAACTTTTTATTGTACTTTTTAATTATTGTGACTCTGATAGGTAGAAATGGTATCTCAGTATTGTTTATCTTCATTTCTCTAATTATGAGTGAACTGGGATATATTTTCATATAGTTAATGGCTATTTTTGTATCTTTTTTGGTGAATTGTCTGTCCAAATCTTTCCCTCATTTTTTAAGTGGGTTTTTGGTATTTTGCCTCTCAATTATCAGAACTCTTTTTTTAAATACACATTTAATACACTCCTTTTTAAAATACACACATAACACAAACATTGTAGTATATGTTGCAAAATTTTTTTTCTAGTTTGTTGGGATGCTGGTCAGACCTTTTAGCTTGTGTGAATATTTATAATCTTTCTCTGCACAGGCTACTTAGCAACCAGAGGCAGGGAAAGAAACGGAATGCTATGTTTGGGTGAGATAAGGGAGAAGACACAGGCAACTCTCAGTATAAACAGGTGGCCGTAAGGCACCTAGAATCATCCACTTAACAGATTTTCTCTCTTTGACATAGTTCCAGCTTTGTCTCTAAGTCCCTTGTAAATCTCAACTCCCCTTTCAGGAGTTGTGGGTGCAGCTGAAATGTCTGGGTTATCTCCTGTCTGATCCTTCCTTTATGTAAGTTACCCACTTATAAACTCTTGGCAGTGAAGTTTATGAAGCTGGCTGCTTCAGATTTGGGCCTGAAAGTTCCTTTACAGTTTGGAGGCTATTTTAGCTTAACTGCACCCTCACACAAACTTCAACAATTGTCTTTTGATTATAATTTTGATTAGAGTGCTTTCACCGTGTGGATTTTTTATTTTTATGTAATCAAAGGTATTGATTTTTTTTTTCTTATCTTGCCTCTTTACTTTGAGTCATAGTTTAAAAAGTTTCCCTACACTGAAGTTGAAGAATAATTCACTGTGTGTTCTTTGAGTACACGTATGGTTTCATTTTTTACACTTTGTTTCCCTAGGGCATTTGGAGTTTATTCTTGTGTAATATGTAAGATATGGATCTAATTTAATCTTTTATTCCAAGTGGCTACCTAGTTGTTACTGAATCATTTATTAAAATGTCCATCATTTCAGAAGTAATTTGAGATGCCACTTTTTTCATATTCTAAATTTCCATATGTACTTAGTCATTTTCTGGGCTTCCATTCTGTATCTCTGGTCTGGCTATGCACATGCCTTCACCACACCGTTCAGATTAGAGAGGCTTTATAGAATGTTTTAATGTCAGTGGGATTAGTGCTTCCTCATAGTTTTTCTTTTGTGTTTTTGCATGCTTTATTTGCATGTTTGCTTTTCTATGTAAACTTTAGTATCAACTTGCCTAACTCCATAAAAATGTTTATTTATAACTTTATTAGGGTCGTATTAAATTTACATATTAACTTAGGGAGAACTGGTATCTTTTTTTTTTTTTCCATTTACTAACATGTACTTTTCTAAATTTTTTAAATTGACAAATAAAAATTTTTTGTGTACAGCATGTTGTTTTCAAATATAAAATTGTGGAATGGCTAAATTAATCTAATTAGCATATGCATTACCTCACATATTTTTTTTTTGAGGTGAGAATATTTAAAATCCATTATCTTAGCAGTTTTCAAGAATGCAATATATTGTTATTAATTATAGTCACCATGTTGTACAATAGATCTTTTGAACTTATTCCTTCTAAGTTAAATCTTTTGACAAACATCTCCCCAACCCCACCCCACCCACCATGACCTCCTCCTCCTAGTAACCACCATTCTAGTCTCTGCTTCTATGAGTTCAACTTAGATTCCACATACAAGTATAAGTGGGATCATATGGTATTTGCTTTCCTGGGCCTGACTTATTTCACTTAGCATAATGTCCTCCAGGTTTGCCCATATTGTTGCAAATGACAGGATTTCCTTCAATTTTAAGGCTGAATTGTGTACATATACCACATTTTCTTTATCCATTTGTCAGTTGATTCCATATCTTGGCTATTGCAAATAATGCTGCAATAAACATGGGAGTGCAGATATCTCTTTAACATACTTATTTCATTTCATTTGGATATATGTCAGTAGTGGGATTTCTGGATCATAAAGACTGGTATCTTTATAATGTCCGGTCATTCTTTCCAAGAATGGGGGATACCTTTCCATTTGTTCAAGTCTACTTTTGTATCTTTCAGAAGTGTTTAAAATTTTTTCAGGTACAGGTCTGCACATTATTTTTTACATTTATTTCTAAGTATTTTTTTATCTTTTTGCTGCTTCTCTAAATGGGTTTTCTCTACCATCATTAGGGTTAAACATCAAATTGGTTATTGTTTGTATATATTAAGGTTATTGATTTTTATTTGTAAATTTTATATCCTACCACCTTATTAAATTATCTTTTGTTAACTTGATTGATTCTGCAGGATTTTCTAGTTTTGCTATTATATCATTTACAGACTGACAGTTTTGTTTCTTTTTTACCCATTCTTATGCCTCTAATTGATTTATCTTGTCTAATTGGACTGGCTAATCCCCTAATACAAATTTTATTAATAGGAAGATAATAGACATCCTTGCCTTGTTAGTGATCTTAATGAAAATACCTTTTTATGTTTTCCCATTAAATAACATATCCACTTTAAGACTTAGATACACATATACACACATATGCATATGCATATGCATACACATATAAGGAATTTTTTATATTCTTTTTTATTCTCTCTTTTTTTTTAAATCATGAATGGTGTTGAATTTTGTCAAATGCTTTTCCAGCATGTATGGATACATTATACGATTTTTTTCCTTAGCTCTATACATTTGGTATGTGATGTTAATGGATTTCCTAATATTGAACTAACCTTGTATTCTCCAGGGAGGTTTTGAAATGTAAAACTTAAATGTAAGTTTAAGTTTATATTTGAAATGTAATAATGTGAATTAAGTTCAAATTCTATATACTCAGTGAGATACTGTATCGTAAAAATTGCTCTGAAAGACTAAAAAAGGTATGCCTTCATCATAAGATGCATCAAAAGTATCCCCAGGATTATGTATGTTACTGTACAAAAGGCCTACATAGGCTAAAAATAATTGATGAGTAATTTATAGTTATCTCATAACTAAGTACATCATGAAAAAGTAAACACTCACATACATAAAAATATAGCATATAGATACATATATATTAGCATAAGATTTAAAAGGCTCGTCACCATTTTGTAGCACATCTCTTAGAATTGCATGTGTTTGCTTTGTAAACAATAATGCACTATGCAAATATAAGGTATTGCTAGCTAATTTTTTTAATTTCTAGATTTTTTTTAAACTGCTATTTTAAAAAAATCTTTCACTTCTATATTTATAAGTGAATATATCAGGTACTTTTTCTTTTTCTATTTTATTTTACACACACACACATACACACACTTCCACACAGGTCTATATAAATAAATATAACATGAGATCCCAGGCATGAACCTTGGCCATGAAAGCAATAAAAGAAAAAGGCATTAATTTGTGACAAAAGTGGATCCCATATCCTGGAAGCTTCTGGCTAAAAAGCTAAAAGACATGTTTTCTAAACGAGACCTGAAAGCATCTATGACAAATGGCATCTCTAGTTAAATTCATCTCAGTGGCCTACTAGAGAATAAGGAGATTCTCACCCTTGATGGAAGAATTTAGAGGATTGTATTGTGTGTATAGTAGGCTCTTTTAGCCTGAAAAATATCTGTTGTTTAATGAGTTTTCATTTGTATCAGTGGCACCTCATAATTATTCGTTTTCATCCCTGGGGGACAAGTGAAATCAGGAGGGATAGATAGTAAGAGGGATAGGGGCTAAGTGTGCTGAAAAAAGAGAATGGCTTTCTTCAAGCATTCCCTGTCTCCAGAATAATAAAAACTCTCAGCCAGGTAACCTAGGCATGATTATTTTTTATAAACACATATTGCAATTAAGAAGTAAATACTGTGTTTTGTCAAATTAAAGACAACATATATAGAAGACATCTCATTATTTTATATACCACTAAGAAATAAAAACTGTGCTCCATCTACTAGTTAGTAATTCAGTGAAAATTTTAGGAAATTAGTTAAGGTTGAGTTCATATGAACTATGCAAAGGAAATTGAACAGTCCTGAGAGAATGTTTAGAGAGTAGTTTGAATGTTCTTGCTGCAGGGGTTTGGTAATGCATTATTTGGTGTAAATTTATAGCTATTTGTTTTATTATTTGATACTTTTTTTGGTAATACTTTAAGAAATTTTGCAATTAAACCCTTTTAGTAACTCAAAAACACTAAGTGCATGTTTAATAAAAAATTAAATTAAAATGTCTGTTTCTCAAGAATGTTGATGATGAACATGTACCTTGAACAATCTGTCAACATTTATCATCTACTATTGGTGTCACAGTGGTATCATGACTACATGAAAACCAGAAGACACAAATCTATTTAAAATCATTGTATTATAGGAATTTATTTTAATATAGAAAGACTTTGCCTAAAGATGAAGATTTAACATGTAACCTTCAGAAGTGCATGTACATTTCACTCTGTGGAGCATGACTTTTTTTCTATAAAAGTCCAGATGGAAAACATTTTAAGTCTTGAAGGTACCATGTGGTCTCTGTCTTCTTTGGTTTTGGTTTTGGTTTTGGTTTTGAACCTTTTAAAAATGTAAAAAGCAATTCTTAGCTTGCAGCTGTGGGCTATAGTTTGTCCACTTCTGTCTTAATTTCATTCATTTTTACGTCCAAGTTTTCTTGTGCATATTTAAAAATAAAGCAATAGCTCTTAATGTCTTTACTCCATTACCAAAAGCAGAACTTCAAAAATAATTAAATGATGCCATTTCATATCAGTGGTATATAAATTAAAAAGTGAATTCCAATAATTTTCAGTTTTTTTCACCTAATTCATTGATTCAACCTAAAGCTTTTGGAAGTTCATTCTGTCAAAGAACATCTGATGTTTTTGTGAATGCCTCCAAATTCCACTGTTAAGTTTAACATAGAAAATAAACCTCTTCCCATAAAGTTATACAATAAATAGGGGAAAGGTAGTTAGAACAACAAAGAGGAACAACCTGCTGAGTGAAGAAGGAAAGACTGATTTCTGGTGTGACAATAAGCCAGCCTGGCCACCTGTGTCAACATTTAGAACTAGTTCTGTTAAGCTTATTTACAAACTGCCTGAATAAACCTGAACTCAGCTTTGAGATAGTGCAGAGAGAAGCTTGGCATACACGTACGGGTCACCATCCATCCACCCAACAGACACATTACTCTGTAAGCAAATTACCCTGTAATAAAGTTCTTTGCTTTATTGCATGGAATGGCCTATTTCATTGTTCAACCTTGAGATACCTTTCTAGTTAGGTGGACAATCTGCCCTTGGTCCACCTGCCTACAGACATGTATCCACCATTACAGTATCATACAGAATAGTTTCAATGCTCTAAAAGTCCTCTGTGCTCTACCTATTTCGCCGTCTCTCCTCCCTAACCCCTAGAAACCACTAATATTTTTATTGTCTCCATAGATTTGCCTTTTCCAGTATGTCATATGGTTGGAATCATATGTAGGTAGCCTTTTTAGACTGGTTCTTTCATTCAGTAATTTGCATTTAAGGATCTTCAATGTCTTTTCATGACTTGATAGCTCATTTCTTTTTAGTAATGAGTAATACTTCATTATCTGGATGTACGATAATTTATTTATCCATTTACCTCCTGAAGACATCTTGGTTGCTTCATAAGTTTGGGCAATTATGAAGAGAGCTGGCATAAAAATCCATGTGCAGGTTTTTGTATGGATATATTTCAATTCATTTAGGTAAATACCCAGAAGAATGACTGCTGGATTATATGATAAGAGTATAAGAGTACTTCAAAAAGTTCATGGAAGAATAGAATTGAAAGACAATACAAGTCTTTCCATGAACTTTTTGAAGTGCTCTTGTATGTTTAGTTTTGTAAGAAACTGCCAAACTGTGTCCCAAGGTGGATGTCCCATTTGCTGTTCCCACTAGCAATGAATGACAGTTCCTGTTGCTCCACATTCTCACCAGCACTTGATGTTGTCAGTGTTTTGTATTTTGGCCACTGTAATAGATGTGTACTGGTATCTCGTTGTTGTTTTAATTTGCAGTTCCCTAATGACATATGAGCATTTTTTTCAAATGCTTATTTGTCATTTGTATATCTTCTTTGGTGAGGTGTCTGTTTAGCTATTTTGCCCATTTTTTCGGGTTTTTGGTTTTCTTATTTTTGAGTTTTAAGAATTCTTTGTATATTTTGGATCACAGTACTTTATCAGTTATGTATTTTGCAAATATTTTCCCCAGTCTGTGGCTTGTCTTATTCTCTTGATAGCATCTTTTGTGAGCCAAAGTTTCTAATTTTAGTGAAGTCCAGCGTGTCAATTATTTCTTTCATAGATCTTGCCTTTGGTGTTGTATCTAAAAAGTCATCACCATACCCAGGGTCATCTAGATTTTCTCCTATGTTATCTTCTATCTTCTAGAAGTTTTATAGGTTTGCATTTTCATTTAGGTCTAGGTCTATGACTCATTTTTAGTTAACTTTTGTGAAGAGTATAAGGTCTGTGTCTAGATTCTTTTTTCTTTTTGTGGCATGTGAATATCCAGCCACCTCATTTTTTACAAGGTGATAGAACAAATTCTTTGTGATTTTCCAGGGGCCCTTTCATTCTTCTGCATATGGATGTCCAGTTTTCCCAACACTGTTTATTGAAAAGGCATTAGCTAGGTTAACAAAAAAAAAAAAAAAAAAAAAAAGACCCACATTACAAAAATCAGAAATGAAAAAGGAGACATTACAACTGATACCACAGAAATTCAAAAAAATCATTAGAGACTATTACAAACAACTATATGCCAACAAATTTGAAAACCTAGAAGAAATAGATACATTTCTGGTCACACACAAACTACAAATACTGAACCAAGAAGAAACAGAAAACCTAAACAGACCAATAACAAACAATGAGATTGAAGCAGTAATCGGCTGTCTCCCTACAAAGAAAACTCAGGACCAGATGGCTTTACTGCTGAATTCTACCAAACCTTTAAAGAGGAATTAATACCAATTCTCTTCAAGCTATTCCTTTGGGAAATCTTAAAGACAGTTTTAGATGCGAAAGATATTGTTTAGGATGAGATTTAAGGGAGACAAAAATTAAAAGTTATCAGAATATTTGAATACTTTAGATAGGAATCATGGAAACATTACACTATACACCTTAAATATAGAGAATCATTATTTGGCAATTGTACCTCAATAAAGCCGGGGGCGGGGGGAGATAGGAATCATGGGTGCCTGAGAGACATATGTTACTACTCATTTCAAAGTGACAATAAGATGCTTGAAAGTAAACATAGAAGGCGACATGTTTGTAAAGATCCTTAGCTTTTTCCTAAAGAAACTTTTGTTTTCTTAAATAATTAAGAACATATTAAAGTGAACATAAAGCATGGAAGACTATTTTGGTAAGACACAAGAATAACCTTTTCCCTCTTAAGAGCAGACCAATAACCCAAGAAAAGTATGTCATTTTAACACAGAGAAAACCAAATTCTAGTCTTATCAGGATAGTATATGATATAAGAGCTCTTTTGAAAGTCTTGTAAATAAACCCATCAAACTGTAGCCAGTTTTGACTACATCAAATAAAATTCCTTTTCCATAAAACTTTTCCAACTTTCAATATTGATTCAGGTTTTGTCCTATACTTTCTTGTTTTCATTCTGGAATGACCAATTATTTTATTTCAGGGCAAAACTACTATATTTTTTCATTAACACAAACACATCCTGCATACTTGGAGTACAAAGTTGTACATCACTGCCACAATTTCTCCTAACAGAGCCTCATTCACATGTGTCGATTATAACTTTTAACCACAGTAACTTCTCTTTCACAGAGAAAACTAGGAGGTGGATAATTGTGAATTGCTTGGCATATTGTAACAGACTAGCAGAGTTCACGATTGTTTTCCACATAATTTTATTTATTTGTTTATTTAAATTAATTTATTTATTATTATTTTTTTCATTCTAAGATGTTCCAGAACATTTGGGGGGAGTAGGAGAGGGGAATCAGGAGGGTAAGAGGAGGAAGAAGAAGTGGGGACATGGGCAAGGTCCATGGCATCCCCCTCATTCCAGGAGGAGAGCTCAGGGGGCTTCTGGTGGCAGCTTGGTGGTTGTTGCTGGGCTGGTGTGAACATTGGGGGGTCATGGCTGAGGCCCTTGGCTCCCCCACTGCCCCAGCTCAGGAACCCAGGGCACTTCCAGTGGCTGCTCAGTGGTCATTGCTGGGCTGGGTGTGGACGTCAGGAGTGCGAGGCTGAGGTCCTTGGGCCCCCGCCTCACCCCAGTTCAGAAGCCCAGGGTGCTTCTGGCAGTGGCTCAGTGGTTGTTGCTGGGCTGGGTGCAGATGTCAGGGGGGTGTGGTTGAGGCCCTCAGCCCTCCTTACCCAAGCACACAATTTTCTATAGCCACATACATTCCTTATAGTACAGCTTCTCAAAATGGCTAAAGTAAACATCTTCATGAACAGACACAAATATATAGCCTCTCATAGCAATTATATATTTAAAAAAAGGGACAGAAAGTACATAAACTTAAAATTATGCTTAGTAATTAAGGCTTTAGTACTCTATCTTAATTAGATATAACCTAGGTATCCAATGAGTATTTATTCACTCATTTTAGTATAAGTTTAAAGTTTTATATTACCTAAAGATACAAAGATCGTGAAGATCAAGCTGACATATTACAAAACATAATTACTGTGGAAATAAAATTGTTTCATTTTGCTAAGCACAAATTTACATTTTTTATAATTTTAAACATGCAATAGAAGTAATCCTAGCTTATTTGATGAGTAAATCTATATAAGTTTAGGAAGAACATACCTAAGTAGAATAAAAGTGTATGCTTATATTATGCTTAATGATGATAATACAGAGAAAACATGGCTGTTTTTATTAAATAAAAAATATTAAACTAGTCTCTTTCTAAATCTTAATTTACACATTGTAATTTTACATACTTGTGGGGTGCAGTCTGATGTTTGCATACATATAAATGTATAATAATCACATCAGGGTAGTTAATGTAACCATCATCTCATGCATTTATCATTTCTTTTCGGTGAAAACATTCAGAAGCCTCTCTTCTAGCTTTTATGTAATACACAAAATGTAGCTGTTAACCATAGTCAACCTGCTGTGCAATAGAACATCAGCACTTATTCCTCCTATCTAATTGTAATTGTTTACCCGTTGGCTAGCCTCTCTCTATTTTCCCTCCCTGCTCCTCTTCTCCCCAGTCTCTGGTAACCACTGTTCTATTCTCTGCTTCTATAATATCAACTTTTTTCCCCCTTAGATTCCACATATGAGTGAGGTCATTTGGTATTTGTCTTTTTGTGCCTGGCCTACTTCACTTAACATAATGTCCTCCAAGTCCATCCATGTTGGTGCAAAGGACAGGATTTCATTCTTTTTTTATGGCAGAGTAGTATTTCATTGTCTATATATACCACTTTTTAAAAAAATCTGTTCATCAGTTGTTGGACACTTAGGGTGATTCCATATCTTTGCTATTGCAAATTGTGCTGCAGTAAACATGGGAGTGCAGATAACTGTTCCACATACTTTATTTCCTTTGGGTCTACAGCTAGTAGTGGGATTGCTGGATTAAATGGGAGTTCTATTTTTAATTTTTTGAGGAACTTCCATACTGTTTTCCATAATGGCTGTCCTAGTTTACACTCCCACCGACAGCATGCAAGTATTCCTTTTTCTCCCCCTCCTCGCCAACACTTGTTGTTTTCTTTTTTGTCTTTTTATTAATAGCCATTCTAACTACAGTGAGGTGATATGTAAACTAGTCTTGTCGGCCAAAGTTTTACCTAAATTATGTAAACTTTAATTCTTAAAACATTTCTGAGTTAGTGCCTTAAGAACACCTTTTGTTCCACATTGGAAGTATTTGAAGTTCAATTTCCTTAATTTCTGGGGATTTAAAGAATATTCAATTTATTTAAGCCACTCAGAATAGAGTTCCTTTGGGTTTTATAATCTAATTTGGTATCATTTAGAAAACATTACACATTGAGAGGTAAAAGCCTTTCTGAATTATGTAAACATACATAAAAACACAGAGAGTTTCTGTCTTCAATTCTGAAATTTCAGCCATAAATAAAGCCATGGATACAAAATGTTGAATTCATGTTGTAGTTCAACAAAGAGTTAGGAAACTCACCAGTCCACATCAAAGGGCTGCTCTCTTCCTAGTGGGTATGAATTCTTAATGTATTTGAGCTCAAAGCAGACAAACAAACCAACAGGAGAGGCTAACAGTCTAGATTCTCTCTCATCTCTCACCCAGCAGAGACAAGATCTCTGTAAACCATCAATCCATTTACAGAGATCACCAAATGGTCAGACCATAAAACCAAAAGAAGCAGACACGAGAAATGAAGCAAGAACTCAAAAGGTACTTAAATCATATCTTTACTATGCTACCAACAGGCAAAAATCTGGGCACAAGACCAGGAGTTGGACCATCGGGTCTCCGATCACCAATCAGGAAGAGAAGCACAAAAGGCCACAAGAACCTTGCTGCTTAGGTGAAGTTAATGGAGATCAGAAGGTGAGGTCCAGTCCTACCCAAGTCACAGAACTGAACTGTGCAAGAGAAAATTCACTCCAAAATTAAAGAGATAATCTTACTTAGACTATAGCACTAGGGAGAACCTTCGTTAATGCAGGACGTCTCAAAGGAAAGAAAGGGAGCCTGGGGTTTTGTAGAAGCAAGTACTTTTCTGAAGAATTCCCTCTTTAATATCCAGATAATCAACTGCACAGTCGATCTTGAAGACCTCTTTTGATTGGTAATTCTCCCTTGAGACTACTCATTCCACATCAAAACAGCATTCTCACAGAAAGCTTTTTCTTTCCTTCTTATTTGAGTTGAAATCTGTATCTCCGGAGTTTCCACCCAGCTCTCATTTCATTTGGAGAGGTAACAAGGCCAGGTCTAATCCCTCCTCCACAAAACAGCCCTTAAGACATTTGAAAAAACCAATAACCTCCAAACTGAATCCTTTCTCTCCAGACCAGACATCTCCCATTCCTCTCCCTCTTTCTCTGCACCATGACTTTAACCTGGTCACACTCACTCTGGGTATAGTCTCTTAAGTGTGGCAGACAGCACCCATGTGTGCTCTTCTAAGAAGAAAGTAGAAACTGAATTAAGTTTTGGTTTCTGGGTTTGTCTGTTTGCTTATTTGCTTGGCAAACACTTCAAATAACTTGTGGATTGAGGGTTAGGTTGATCTTGATTTTTTTAATTTTAATTTTAATTTTTAATTGTTGTAAAATGCACAAAACATAAAATTTACCATTTTAACAATTTCTAAGTGTACAGTTCTGTAATGTTAAGAATGTTCACGTTTTGCAGACAATCTCCAGGACTTCTTCTTCTTGCAAAACTGAAACTCCACACCCATTAAACAACTCTCCATCCCCTCCTCCCCCAGCCCCTGGCAACCACCATTCTACCTTCTCTTTCTATGAATTTGACTACTCTAGGTATCTCATATAAATGGAATCATACAGTATTTTTTGTGTGTGACTCGCTTATTTCACTTAGCATTATGTCCTTAAGGTTCATCCATGTTGTAGCACGTGTCAGAATTGCCTTCCTTTTTAGGACTGGATAATATTCCATTGTATGCATATGCCACATTTTGCTTTTCCATTCATCCACTGATGGACACAGGTTGCTTCCATTTTTCACTATTGTGAATAATGCTACTAGATCTTGATATTTTAAAGAGTAATTAAAAAACTAATTGGCTGGAAATTATCAGGAGCTTCAAGTCATATATTATGCATTCTTTCATTCCTTTCTTCAACTCTTGAGCACTTGCTGTGGGGTGAGATGCTCTTCAAAACACTGTAGGGAGAAACAAAGATGAATTTAACAATTAATTCTACTCTTAATAAGGTATGTGTCTAGTAGACTTCATCTTACATTGTTATTCTTGTTAAATTATGCTCTCCTCTAAATAGATCCTGGCCATTTCAAGGTTTAATTGGGGGGTGGGATGTGGGGCAGGGGGGAAGACCGTAAGAAGAATAAGAGAGATCAAAGGAAAGCAGTTGAGGTCAAAAGGAAAAGAGGAATTCCCCAAAATTGCATTTGAGAGAGTTCTTATGAGCACACGCTTTCTCATGGATGTGTGAATCCTTGTGCTATGCTATCTCAGAGTGCCTTGGGGATTTATCAAAAACAACCTGGTGCTTTCTGAGTTAGCAAACTTGAACTTGCAGATCCCCTGAGCTAGAGGATCCCTTGCATTATCTGTTGTTAGATAATTATAGGAAAATGGTCGGGGCCTCTCAGATGTTCAGAATCTTGCCAAGCATTTGCTGTAAATATCCCTGTGTGCCCAAGTGTTCCTTGGTTACTATCTAATGTAATTGCATATGGGCACTCAGGTTATGGACCTAAGTGTAAAGGACTAATGGCTCTGATACATGGCGCTTCTCCAGATGCTCTGGGAGACCACTAGGGCAGCTGCTCCTAGCTCTGAATAAAGCCTAATAATTTTTTACCCACAGCTCCCAGGATCTTATCCTATTACCTAGCTCATGGACCTACGCATGAAGAGTTTGTGATCTAGTCTGTACAATGGGCTTGAGGGGTCTGTGAGCCCTAGCCCTAGCAATACAATATAATAATTGATTATGTAATTAGGTAATAGATTGTTTAAAGTTATGGCAGTTCTGGGGGAGGGGAGTAATGATAGGATGCAGTTATTTCAAGAATACTTCTGGAAAAGTAAGGTATTATGGAACAAACACAATTGTTTACGTATGGAATTTCCCGTTTCTCATGGGCTGCTTTACAAGTCAGAGGACACAGGAACGTAGACACATATTACACTGAATTGGTTATGACACACTGATACTACTGATCAAGTCCCTCAATTCCATAACCTCTGGCATGTTACAAAGTTTTGTGCTCAGAACTCAGAATTGTTTTGCCTGTTTTCATGTTTTTTAGTTAATTTTAATAATTATATGCTGCTTATTATTTACATCTGCAGTTTTGCAATGGCCTTTGGCCAAGTGCATTTAAGTTCTGTTCCTTACTTCAAATCCTTTTGGAAAAAGCCAAATATTATGGACAGAGAAGCAAACATTCTGACCTAATAACCTCCATTCTTTCTCCAGAGTGTAGCCATGTGGCAGGAGAACTGTATCATGAAAGCCACAGGACAGTGCCCAGGACATCTAACAGCCGTGTGTCAGGCACTGAGCACCAAGCTCAGGGTCAAACTTAGTGTCCCTCAGAGTATCTTCTAAGTTCTAGGAAAGGTCTCTGCCCTTGGGGAACTTCTTGTCCAACTGGGAAAGCAACTCTTGAAAGAAGATGAAGCAATAACAAGCAATAAAGAATAAAATTAAATGCAAAATTTCCTAGTATAGGACATGGCCACTAACTTACTGGAAACGTGACTAATTTTGGGATCCTTCAAATTATTCCTTTCATTGACCAAATCTACTTAGGAATCAAAACATCACATAATTAAAGTGGTCTGAGCACTCATTTTGCTGCACTCAAGCCAGGATGGCCTCTGTGGAATGATGTTTGGGGTAGGGTTTAAATAAATGGTTTTCAACCTTGGCTGCCCATCAAAATCACCTGGGGAGCTTTTAAAAATTCTGATGCTCTTAAAGATTTCAATTTAAGTGGTCTGGAGTGCAGCCTGGCTTTCCAGATTTCTTTTAAAAAGCTTCTTTTTAAATGTGCAGCCAAGGTTGAGAACTTGCTGAACTGAAGAAGTTATTCAACGAAATAAAAAACACGATGGAGAGTTTAACCAGCAGGCTTGTCGAAGTTGAACAGAGAACCTCTGAACTTGAAGATGGGCTGTTTGAAATAACACAAGCAGACAAAAAGAAAGAAAAAAAAAATCAAAGACATTGAAGAATCTGAGAGAGATATCAGACAACCTAAAGCGCTCAAATATCCGAGTCATGGGTATTCCAGAAGGGAAGGAAAATGGAGATTCCATTGAAAACATATTCAACAAAATAGTGGCAGAAAACTTCCCAGGTATAGGAAAAATCACAGATCTTCAGATCCAGGAAGCTCAACGATCTCCAAACGTATTCAACCCAAAAAGGCCTTCTCCAAGACATGTCATAGTCAAATTGGCAAAACTCAGAGACAAAGAGAGAATCTTAAAAGCTGCAAGAGAGAAGCGTCAAATCACCTACAAGGGAGCCCCAATCAGGCTAACATCAGACTTTTCATCACAAACCCTAAAAGCTAGAAAGGAATGGGATGATAGATTCAAAATACTAAAAGACAGAGATTGCCAGCCAAGAATACTTTACCCCGCAAGGCTATCCTTCCAAAATGAAGGGCAAATAGTATATTTCTCAGACAAACAAAAACTGTAGGAGTTCACTACCACACGACCACCCTTACAAGAAATCCTCAAGGAAGTACTTGGTTTGGTTCCTGAAAAATAACTACGATTGCCATAAAAACCCAAGAAAAATCAATACCCACTAGTATAATAAAAATGGCATTCATGAAGAGAAAACAAGCTAACAAAAACGCTATCTACAACCTAAGGAACCAACAAACACAGAAACCAAACAGTAAATCAGAAAGCAAGGAACAAAAGACACCTAAGACAACCAAACAACCAATAAAATGCTAGGAATAAATCAACACCTTTCAATAACAACTCTTAATGTAAAAGGCTTAAACTCCCCAATCAAAAGACACAGACTGGCTGACTGGATCAAAAAGGAGGACCCAACTATGTGCTGCCTACAAGAGACCCACCTCACCCATAAAGATTCACATAGACTAAGAGTGAAAGGATGGAAAAAGATTTACCATGCAAACAGAAAAGAAAAACGAGCTGGAGTAGCTATTCTTATATCTGACAAAATAGACTTTAAACTAAAAACCATAAAAAGAGACAATGAGGGACACTACTTAATGATAAAAGGACTGATCCATCAAGAAGACATAACAATCATAAATATGTACGCACCCAATGTTGGAGCAGCCAGATTTATAAAACAAACTCTATTAGACCTAAAGAAGGAAATAGACACTAATACCATAATAGCAGGGGACCTGAACACCCCACTGTTGATATTAGATCATCTAGGCAAAGAATCAGTAGAGAAACACAAGATCTAAACAAGACTCTAGACCAATTGGAATTGGCAGATATCTACAGAACATTCCACCCAACAACCTCAGAATATTCATTCTTCTCATCAGCACATGGATCATTCTCCAGGACAGATCACATATTAGGTCACAAATCAAGTCTCAATAAATTCAAAAAAATTGGAATGATCCCATGTATCTTCTCAGACCACAATGGATTAAAACTAGAAATTAATAACAAACGAAACTCTGGAAACTATACAAAGACATGGAAATTAAACAGCATTCTACTTAATGACATATGGATCCAAGAAGAAATCAGGCAGGAAATCAAAAACTTTATTGAAACTAATGAAAACAATGATACATGATACCAAAACCTGTGGGATAGTACAAAAGCAGTATTAAGGGGGAAATTTATTGCATTAAATGCTCACTTCAGAAGAATGGAAAGATGGCAAGTGAACAACTTAACACTTCACCTTAAAGAACTAGAAAAACAAGAACAATCCAAACCTAAAGTTAGCAGACAGAAAGAAATCATTAAGATCAGAGCAGAACTGAATGAAATTGAAAACCAAAAAACAATTCAAAAGATCAATGAATCAAAAAGTTGGTTTTTTGAAAAGATAAATAAAATTGACAAACCATTAGCATGGCTAACAAAAAAAAGAAGAGAGAAGACTCAAATAACAAAAATTAGAAATGAAAAAGGTGATATTACAACTGATTCATCTGAAATACAAGGAATCATTCGAGACTACTATAAACAACTATACGCCAACAAATTTGAAAATCTGGAGGAAATGGATAAATTTCTGGACACACACAAGCTCCCAAAACTGAACCGTGAAGACGTAGAAAATTTGAACAGACCAATAACAATAAAGGAGATTGAAGCTGTTATCAGAAGGCTCCCAAGAAAGAAAAGCCCAGGACCAGATGGATTCACAGCAGAATTTTACCAAACATTCAAAGAGGAATTGACACCCATTCTTTACAAACTATTCCAAAAGATTGAAACAGACGCAAATCTCCCAAACTCATTCTATGAAGCAAACATCATCCTGATACCAAAACCAGGTTAAGAAAGATATAACCAAAAAAAAAAACATACAGGCCAATATCCTTGATGAATATAGATGCAAAAATCCTCACTAAAATACTAGCTAACAGAATACAGCAACACATATGTAAAATTATTCATCACGATCAAGTGGGATTCATCCCAGGGATGCAAGGTTGGTTCAACATACGCAAATCAATAAATGTGATACACCATATTAATAAACTCAAACACAAGGACCATATGATCATCTCTATAGATGCTGAAAAAGCATTTGATAAAGTTCAGCACTCATTCATGACAAAGACCCTCTATAAGTTAGGTATAAAGGGAAAGTATCTCAACATAATTAAAGCCATATATGCCAAACCCACTGCCAATATCATCCTGAATGGGGAAAAGCTGAAAGCTTTTCCTTTAAGAACAGGAACTAGACAAGGATGCCCACTCTCACCACTCCTATTCAACATAGTGTTGGAAGTACTAGCCAGAGCAATCAGAGAAGAGAAGGAAATAAAGGGCATCCAGATTGGAAAAGATGAAGTCAAACTGTCCCTCTTTGCAGAAGACATGATCCTATATATCGAACAGCCTAAAACCTCTACAAAAAAACTGTTGGAATTGATAAATGATTTCAGCACAGTAGCAGGATACAAAATCAACACACAAAAATCAGTAGCATTTCTTTTCTCCAATAATGAACCTGCAGAACGAGAAATCAAGAAAGCCGGCCCATTTTCAATAGCCACCAAAAATATAAAATACTTAGGAATTGAGTTAACCAAGGAGGTGAAAAATCTCTATAATGAGAACTACAAACCACAGCTGAGAGAAATTAGAGAGGATACAAGAAGATGGAAAGATATCCCATGCTCTTGGATTGGAAGAATCAACATAGTGAAAATGTCCATACTACCCAAAGTGATATACAAATTCAATGCAATCCCCATCAAAATTCCAAAGACATTTTTCTCAGAAATGGAAAAAACTATCCAGACATTTATATGGAACAATAAAAGACCACGCATAGCCAAAGCAATGCTGAGCAAAAAAAATAAAGCTGGAGGCATAACACTACCTGACTTTAAGCTATACTACAAAGCTATAATAACCAAAACAGTATGGTACTGGCATAAAAACAGACACACTGACCACTGGAATAGAATAGAGAACCTGAAATCAACCCACACACTTACTGCCAGCTGATCTTTGACAAAGGCACCAAGCCTATTCACTGGCGAAGGGACTGCCTCTTCAGCAAATGGTGCTGGGATAACTGGATATCCATATGCAGGAGAATGAAACTAGATCCATACCTCTCACCGTATACTAATATCAACTCAAAATGGATTAAGGATTTAAATATACACCCTGAAACAATAAAACTTCTTAAAGAAAACATAGGAGAAACACTTCAGGAAATAGGACTGGACACAGACTTCATGAATACGACCCCAAAAGCACGGGCAACCAAAGGAAAAATAAACAAATGGGATTATATCAAACTAAAAAGCTTCTGCACAGCAAAAGAAACAATTAACAGAGTTAAAAGACAACCAACAGAGTGGGAGAAAATATTTGCAAAATATACATCTGACAAAGGATTAATATCCAGAATATATAAGGAACTCAAACAACTTTACAAGAAGAAAACAAGCAACCCAATTAAAAAATGGGCAAAAGAGCTAAGCAGGCATTTCTCTAAGGAAGATATACAAATGGCCAACAGACATATGAAAAAATGCTCAACATCACTCAGCATCCTGGAAATGCAAATCAAAACCACACTGAGATACCATCTAACCCCAGTTAGGATGGCTAAAATCCAAAAGACTCTGAACGATAGATGCTGGCAAGTTTGTGGAGAAAAAGGAACTCTCATACATTGTTGGTGGGACTGCAAAATGGTGCAGCCTCTATGGAAAATGGTACGGAGGTTCCTCAAACAATTGCAGATAGATCTACCATACGACCCAGCTATCCCACTGTTGGGAATATACCCAGAGGAATGGAAATCATCAAGTCGAAGGTATACCTGTTCCCCAATGTTCATCGCAGCACTCTTTACAATAGCCAAGAGTTGGAACCAGCCCAAATGTCATCATCAGATGAGTGGATACGGAAAATGTGGTACATCTACACAATGGAATGCTACTCAGCTATAAAAACGAATGAAATACTGCCATTTGCAACAACATGGATGGACCTTGAGAGAATTTATATTAAGTGAAACAAGTCAGGCACAGAAAGAGAAATACCACATGATCTCACTTATTGGTGGGAGCTAAAAATTAATATATAAATTCACACACACACACACACACACACACACACACACACAAAAGCGGGGGGGGGAAGAAGATATAACAACCACAATTAATTGAAGTTGATACGACAAGCAAACAGAAAGGACATTGTTGGGGGGGAGGGGGGAGGGAGAAGGGAGGGAGGTTTCGGTGATGGGGAGCAATAATCAGCCACAATGTATATTGACAAAATAAAATTTAAAAAGAAATAAAATAATAAAATAAAAAGCTTCTTTTTAAATGTGCAGCCAAGGTTGAGAACGTCTGATCTAAGCGCTTGTTAGATATTATTATTCACTTCATGAATATTTATTGGATGCCTACTATGTGCATAGTGATAACTACTGCACAAGTGTGGTTGTGAATGAGTCTTTACGAACATTTGTTTTCCTTCCAGGTATATGATAGGATTGTATTTCTGTTTCTTTAAGTTAGGTGTGGACAAGTGATGTGCTTTAGCCAAAGATATTTGTGCAAAAATTACATGTGACACTTTCAAGTTGAATCTTTAAGAGCCACTACATAGCTGATCACATTCACTTTTTCCTGCTTCTGTTATTAGTAAGTGTTGAAATGGTCCCCTGTCACCCTGGGTCTCTGATGGCTACCATAGTAGATTCCCCTACATACCTGTGCCGGGCATTTAGGAGAAAGAATCAGCACATTGTGTCGGGTTAATCCACTGTGACTTTGGAGTTATTACTGCAGCCAATTCTCACTGTTATGCTGGAATATAGAGATGAGTCACATGTGGACTTTGACCTCAAACGTTTCCATTTATAAGGGGAGATAAAACATGTACACAAATAGCTACAATCCAGAATGCTAAGTGATATTATGAAAGTGTGAAGCATCAGTCCTACGTTTGATTTTTTTTCTCGTTTCATTCATTTAATAAATATTATCTATATAAGCATATCTGGGCCTCCACTTTCTTATGTATGCTAGAGGAGCGTGATACCTACCCAGGGTGTGATATCATATAGGCATGAGTGATAAATGGAATTATCCATGCAAAGTGCTCAGAATCATTCCTGAATCAATTTGCACTCTTGACAAATAATTCTAGCTAACTTTTACATAACACATACACATACTATGAGCTCAGTACGATTCTGAGGGCTTGACATATGCTAGTTCATTTAATCCTCACAACAACTCTGATACTGTTTTTGGCCCCAGTTAAAGACAAGGAAACTGAAGCATGGCATGTTTAAGTGACTCTGCCCATTTATTCAGCTGGTTAGAAGAGTCCATCTCCTACAGCCCTTGCTGGGAACTGCCTCATGATTAATATTAGCCACAGGCGGGAGACGCTTCCATTGGGTCTTGGCTCTTAGAAATTACAGTCTGACGGTGATATGTACTTACCTAAAAGGTGAGCAGCACTCCTCGGTGCTCCTACGACTGCGGTTCTATGAGCTGCGGGAGATAACAGTGGCCCAGGAGCATGTGGAGAAGACCAACCTGGAGGCTGCATTATGAATCAAAAGCAGCAGGCTAGAAAAGGCAGAAGAAAGAATTTCTGATCTTAAAGATAGTCTTTTCAAAATAACCCAGGCAGACCAAAAAAAAGAAAAAAGAGTTTAAAAAATGAAAAAAATCTAAGAGAGCTAGCAGACAACCTTAAGTGCACAAACATTCGAATCATGGATGTTCCAGAAGGGGAGGAGAAGGGAAAAGGCATGGAAAAACCTCGTCAGTGAAACAGTAGTAAAAAACTTCCCAGTTATGGGGAGAGACATGGACCATCAGATCCAGGAGGCTCAAAGATCCCCAAGTAGATTCAACCCAAAAAGATCCTCTCCAAGACATGATATAGTCAAACTGGCAAAGCTCAACAACAAAGAGAGAATCTTAAAAGAAGGAAGAGAAAAGCATCAAATTACCCATAAGGGAGCCCCTAACAGTAGACTTCTCAATAGAAACTCTAGAGGATAGAAGAAAACAAGATGATATATTCAAAAGACTAAAAGAAAAAAAAACTGCCAGGCAAGAATATGGTACCCAGCAAGGGTAGCCCACAAAAATCAAGGGAAAAGTAGTGTATTTTCCAGACAAACAAAAACTGCAGGAGTTCATCACCACATGACTAGCCCTATAAGAAATCCTCAAAGAGGTCCTAAATCTGGAATCCAAAAAATGATAATCACTACCACAAATATACAAGAAAGAACAAAACTCACTGGTAGCAAAAATGCAAATCAGAAAGAGAAAAAAACTAAATTTTTACCACTACGAAAAGCCATAGAGACAATGTAGTAATGCCCTTACTTTACTTCTGATTTTAGTAATTTTGTTATTCTCTTTTATTTCTTGATCAGTCTAGATAAAAGTTTGCAAATTTTGTTCATCTTTTTAAAGAATCAGCTTTCGGTTTTGTTGATTTTCTCTATTGGTTTTTAATTCATATGTTTCTGTTGTAATCTTTGTTATTTCCTACTTATATATGCTTTTGGTTTAGTTTGCTCTACTTTTCTGTTTTCTTAAGATACAAGTTTACATTACTGATTTGAGAGTTTTCTTATTTTTAATACAGATGCTTACAAGTATAAATTTTCCTCTCAGCACTCCATGAGCCCTGTATTCTATAAATTTTGATATGTTGCACTTTGATCTTTATCTCAAAGTACTCTCTAATTTCTCTGTAATTTTTCTTTTTACTCATTGTTTATTTAGGAGAATGTTGTTTATTTTCCACACATTTGTAAGTTTTCTAAATTTCGTTCTGTTGTTGTGATCAGAGAACATATTCTCTATAATCTTAGTCCTTTTAAAAAAAAAAGAAAAGAAAAATTTAAACAAACAATGTTCATGGAAAGATTTCCATTATCTTTCAATTCTTTTCTTCCACGAGCTTTTTGAAGTACCCTTGTGTTTATATTCTGTTTTATTGTTTTTTTATGCAATTTCTGTTGCCAAACTTAGATATTTAATTTCGGTTCTTGATTTCTTTTTATTAAGAGGACTTGGTGATTTGCTTAGAAATTAATTTGCCTTTGAAAAGTTTATTTATCTTCCTCTGTTGAAATTAATTTGATATTAGTATGCTTTTGAGTTATTTATTGACTCAACCTTTCTGAGCCCTGGTGTTTTCATGTGTTCAGTACAGATGAAGATTGCTGTGAGAATTAAAGATAATGAATAGAAAGCACAAGGCACATAGTAGGAGTCTGATAAATTGTAGCTATTACCATTAATCATATTATCTCAGCAATATTCTATACTCATTTTTACATAAAGATCTAGCCTAAAAAAATTTCAGTAACATTCTATCAATCAATAAAAACTTTTTTAAAAACTGAAGTAAAATTCATAAAACATAAAACTAACCATTTTAAGATGAACAGTTCACTGGCATTTAGTACAGTCGTGGTGTTGTGCAACCACTACCTCCATCTAGCTCTAAAACATTTCATCACCCCAAAAGGAAACCCTGTAACCATTAAGCAGTTGCTCCTCCTCTGCTCAGTCCCTGGTAACCACCAATCTGCACTGTTTCATAGCTTTATCTACTCTGAATATTTTAAATAAATGGACCTTTTCTACTTGGCTTCTTTCACTTAGCATAATATTTTCAAGTTTCATCCACATTGTAACATGTATCAGTGAAAGAAAGTGAGCCAAAACGCCAGGTACCAATCAAGCTTTATTAAAGGAAAAGAACCTGCTGGGCTGCACTCAAAATGGAGGGCAGCAACCAGCATGGGGTGGGAGAGCTTATATAGGCTGTAGGGAAGGCTGAGTAATCAGGCAGGGGTTTGGTGCTGGTGTGGAAGATAAGGCTGGCAGATGCAATCAGGGGGAAGGTTGCACCCCTGTGGAGGTAGAGGAGTTTCTATTTCTCAGAAACCACAAGGTTTCTCCTAAGGGAAAGGCTGGTGGCCATTTTGTTCTGAGTGTGTGTAAAATGGTGCTGGTCATGTCCAAGATGGTGCCGGTCATGTCCAAGATCCATCAATCAGTACTTCATTCCTTTTTAAGTCTGAAGAATGTTCCATTGTATGGATATATCACAATTTGTCTACCCATTCACCCTTGGTGGATATTTGGATTGTTTATGGTTTTACACCAAAAGGAAAAAACAAACAAAAAATCCTTGTAAAACCATAAAATCATAAATGCTTAGAGCTTTAGGGTACTTAGGAGAACACTGGGTCTAACCACAACATCTTTCAGATGAACAAGGCCCAAGCTTATCTGGATAGTTTGTAGTAGAGCTACGATTAGAATAGGGGTATAGGCTCCTGGCCTTTCCATGAAGTAAACAACTGAATAAAATTATATTATGAAAAGCTTTTTCGAATGAGTCCCATCATTCAAGGAACACACATCTAAGAGGGGAATGTATGAATGATAATGGTTTTGCTGAATGTGTAAGCAAAAGCAAATTCAGTTCTGTTTGGATTAAGTGTATTAAGACATCAGAGTTACAATTTTGCACCTGACTGTATGAAACTGCTCAGTTTATCTTATGACTCAACCTCAGTTTTCCCAGAAGCAGACCCTGAGACTAAGAATTCAATATAAAGAGTTTATTTGAGAAAGTGCAAGGAACGCTCTTTGGGAAGTAGAGAAGTAATACAGGGATGGGAAGGCAAGCAACAATGGCTCCACTGTTAAGCTGCTTACCATGCTGGGAACTGTAGTTTAGTCTTATAGGAAATGATGCAAAACACACAGAGAATTATCTTACTCAAGGGACAAGGGAACCAGGGCATTTAAATCAATTATCCAAGCATTATTGGTTGAGGGTTGCTCGCAGAGGAGTTCCTTGGCATTTCTGGCTGGCCATGGCCGTAGGCAGAGTGTCTTCAGTTCTGGAAAAATAGTCCTTAGACACAGAGGTGCAGATGCCAGCAAGTGGAAGTCTGCCAGGGCTCACTGAAAGGTCGGAGGGCTAAAGACAGGGCTCTGACTGTCTCTGCCACCCACTTCTACAGAGATCAAGAGCAGGAAAACACAGGGATATTTGGTTACCCAGTGTATCCTAGGTAATCATCAAAATTGTGAGATTAGAAAATGTGTTTTTCATTTGTTTGTTAAATCCTAAGGAAAGCTGTGCCTTAACTTCTAAATTTCTTCAAGATCCCTTTAATTCTGGATCAAATCCTAGAAAATATGAGATGGTGAGAAAAGAAGACTAGGAAGCTGAAATGTTGATGTTAAAGAAAATGTATTGCCAATGCATTTTTGCAGGTGAAATGGGTTTACCACCCACAAGTTTTTTAAATGGAAAACAATGGGGAGAGAAAAGGTTTAAAAGTAGACTCCCTAGTGTAACTAGGAAGAATGTGATTAAATAAAACAAGAACCCCTGGGACCAATTGTAGGTTCTGTTAAATCCTGACCTTCTCCCTGTGGATCAAGGTCTCAAGGTCAACAAGGGGGAAAAAATGTTCTTGATGGTATTATTCATTGTTTTCCCTACAGCCAGCCTTTTGTTATGTGTAGATCTGACAAAAGGAAGCCATTACCTTCTTGTGGAGTGGTTTGGGGCTGACAAAATTAGAGGATTTTCCTGGCATGCTTATGGAGCATAGGTTAGTGAACTCAGAAACACACATAAACCAAATAACCCATGGCATAAAGTGGGAATCTAGAAAGTCACATATTAGGAAGTAGGACCAGATAATAAAAATAATTATTACCTATGTAAAAAAACAAATAAATAAATAAAACCACAAAAAACCAAAACTGGTAATTTGTTAATGCACAAATACACCTAAGGCTGGAGAGAAATTCCTCCTTTCTTTTATGAGCTTACTTCACTACAAATAAGAAATAGTTGTGGCCACCAAGGTTCATGAGCTGTCAACACTAAAGTATGTGGCATTTAGAAGAGATTTGGAAAGTGACAGGAAAATTCACTGCAGGGTAGCAGGTAAGAAAAGGGCAGAGCTTACTGCCTTATCTACTGAGTACGACCTTGTCTATCAGTGCCAAAAAATATCATGACAACACAAAGAGGGCTTTGGGAAGAAGCAGGATGTGGTGGGGAAAACACTTGAATAGAAATCAGGAGAAGGTGTTCTGGGTCCTGGTGCTGGTGGACAAGTCAGTATTCTGGGACTCAGTTTCCTCATCTTTTAATTGATAAGTAGAACAGGTAGTTTTTAAGATGTCTGTTCCAAATGCAGTTATGACATTCTCAGTTGGATTTAAAAGCTCAGACAAACTGTTTCTGAAGTGACAGAAAGAGTAACATTGATTTATTTAGTTTATTCACTTACTGGGGAAGGAGCTGTTTAACACAGCATCGTTAGTACAGATGTTGAAAGATGGAGTCAGACTACTTGGGTTCAAATCTTGGCTCTGAAAGTTGTTATATAATTCTTGGCAAGTTACGTGTTCTGTATCCAGCTTCCCTATCTATTAAAAGGGTTTAATACTAGTGCCCACACCAAATGATTATTGGGAGGATTAAATGAATGAATACCTTGAAAATAATTTATTACAGGCAGCAAATAATTTATATACTCTATGCTCACCAGAGTAGATTCCCTCTTTTTCCTGGGCATCACAGCTAGACTTCATTTCCCAGAATCCCTTACAGCTTTTAAAACCATGTGACTGGGTTTTGGCCAATAGTATACAGTGAAAAAGTAACTAAGGCTGTTTTTAAACCTAGCTCATGAAGACCTCCCATGTAATTCTCTGTGGCTCTCTTTTGACAGAGGATTAGCAGAGGATTCCAAGATACTAGGAGATGATGGAACCACAAGATGGAAGGAGCTTTTCTGGACACTTATCTGACTTCATGTGAGGAAGAAATAAACTTCTATTGTGTTAAGTCACTGAGATTTGGGTTCACAGTTCACCACAGCTAGTTAATAATACCCTAACTAATGTAACCTCAAATAATTAGCACAGTATCTGGTATAGAATTGAGGTGTGAATGTCAAATAGTGTTTAGACCTATGGGATAAGGGAGCTGTGGGGAGTGAAACCCCTGAGCAAACAAATGGCCAGGGACTGTTTTATTTTGAAATTGAAAGTTTTTAAAAAGTGTTTGATACAGAATCCCAAATACAAGTAAGCCTGCTGATTTTAAGAACCCAAGTAATAATAATAATATTTTTTAAAAAGGGATAACCTTAATTATGGAGGAGTATCTTGAAATAATAAAATATTTTTGAAAGAAATGATAGAAAATGAATGTTATACCACAGGAGCAACAGGCCTAAAGGAATGTGCATTGTGCCTTTGGAGACAAGGCTGCAAACCTAGCAGAAAGGAGAGCTTAACACATCACCATTTTCTCCGCTTTAAGTGGCATTGAACAGCACTTGCACTGGATTGACAATAATGTCTATAATGTCCAGCCCAGCAGGCTAGCATTTTGTGGAATTCGGTCTTGCTTAGAGCTATACAGGCTGCTTCTTCGTGAAAGGAGGAAACTGAAACCAACAACAAAAGCAGGATTTCTCTTTAAATCTAGAAGAAGAAAGAAAATCAAGACAATGAGCACCCACCTCTGATGCCACATTTGTCTTCCAGTGGATGATCCCGTCCACCGCACCTCTTTCTCCATTCTGTGGAAGCTACAATGCCTCACCACTTGCACTTTCACCAAGCAAAATTCACATCTTTCACCAGGCCAAGTCGTATATTTCATTTTCTAATGTTTGAGTTTTTAAACATATGTTCTGATATTCATCTTTTATCTGCTATATATGATCCAAATATTTTCCCAGTTTCTCTTTAACATTTTTTTTTTTTGCTGTTCATTCCTTTTGTAATCAAGACAACATGTGCACATAGTTAAAAAATAACACTGATAATTCATATCCAGAAGTGGATTTCCCTTGACGCTAATGAAGCTTAAACTTCAGGGTCTTCACTTGCATGGGTTCTTTCCAAGACTCTGGTAGAGGCCCTAACAAAGTCCTCACGTCGTCATGTGTTTCTCTACAAAATTTACCAAGCAAGATATGTTAGTGACAATCTGTTGAGACTGCCGCCTGTTTCCACTCCTGCTTTCTTTAGGTTTGGTGGTGGTGGAGTGGCTGCTGGAATTATTGGGATCTGGCTAAAGGAATGTTGAATTGGGGATGTATTTTGTTTGGGTATAATGGGATATATTTATGTGGTTTGCAGTCATTTCCAGGTATAGTAAAGTTATGGTTGGTCATCTTGGTGTAGAAGTGGCTTTCAGCAATACTGTTCATTGTGCCAACTAACCTAGCATGGTGATGCAAAGGTTTGGGGCCAGAGGTCATACCGCAGTATAAATGTGTTCCATTCCCCGAGCACTGGAAGTATGTGACTAAGAGAAAAAACAAGATTTGAAATTTACAAAGCCAGAAACTAGTCTATAGACAATCCTTCCATTGATCAGATATGTAAATTATAAATAGAGGTCTAAGTTCTCGTCCATGCCTGGTCAGAATGGAAGTTCTCATCTGTCATAATAAATCACTACATAATACATAATACAGCACAACAAGGAGAACACGGATGACAGATTAGTTTATGAGTATCTTTAATTCAAAGAGTATTTAAGATTAGATACTACACAAGAAACTTCAAATGCCCTGAAATTTTACTGCTCGTCTATTAAAGAAAGTGAATAGAGCTTTTCCCAAATTTGTCATAAATTATAGTAATTTAAATGGCATTATTAATATCAAGTTGTGAAGCTTAAACTGTCAATAATAAAGAACAATTTTAGTCACCTGTGCTAAAGAAAGGCTGAATTATCTTTTTGTTCTTTTTAAAAGAAATGGCATTACATTATTTGCATTTTACAAATGAAGAAGCAATCAAAAAGTATATATCTGAAAAATACCAGAAAATGTATTATAGGGATGTGTCAGGCAGTTAATAAAAATATTATGTTTTTTCTTTATTTTGTGATGTCTGTGATATTTGCATTCTTTTTAAATTTGTAATTTTGAAAGTTTTTTTCTAACTATTCACTTTTATAACTATTTTTTATTTATATATTTTTATTCTTTTGCTTAAAGAGGACTCCCCTCTTCCCATATTATATATACTTCAAGTGCCACACAACCTAGATGTGCCCTGGCAATATTTTCAAAGATTATAATAAAACAGTAAATCTCCTCTGCTATTTTTCCATTCTTCCCAATACCTACAGTCATCCATAATTTACTTTTTTAGCTGTGATTCTATTAGTAATTTTCATATTTCAAAAGAATATGTATATCAATATACAATGTAGTTGATTTTCATGTCCCTTCACCAATTCCTCCTTTTCCCCCTCCTTCTCCTCCCCTCCCTCCATCAACATCATATCTGTTCACTTAACAAGTTCAAGGAATTATTGTGATTGTTGTGTCTTTTTTCCCTCCACTACCTCCAGTTTATTTGTGTATTTATTTTATCTATTTTTAGCTCCCACAACTAAGTGAGAACATGTCTTATTTCTCTTTCTGTGCCTGGATTATTTCACTTAATATAATTTTCTCTAAGTCCATCCATGTTGCTGTGAATGGTAGTATTTCATTCTTTTTTACAGCAGAGTAGTATTCAATTATGTAGATATACCACATTTTCCTTATCCACTCATCCAATGATGGGCATTTAGGCTGGTTTCAACTCTTGGCTATTGTAAATAGAGCTGCAGTAAACATGGAAGTACAGGTATCCTTTTGACATGATTTCCATTCCTTTGGTTATATTCCTAGCAGTGGAATAGCTGGGTCATATATCTGTAACTGTTTGAGGAACCTCCATACCATTTTCCATAAAGTCTGCACTATTTTGCAGTCCCACCAACAGTGTAGGAGGGTTCCCTTCTCCGCATGCAGCAGCATTTATTGTTCTGTCTTTTGGATATTAGCCATCCTAACTGGAGGAAGATGATATCTCAAAGTGATTTTGATTTGCATTTCCTGAATGCTGAGTGATGTTGAGCATTTTCTCATATGTCTGTTGGCCATTTGTAAATCTTCCTTTGAGAAATGACCATTCAGCTCCTTTGCCCATTTTATAATTGGGTTACTTGTTTTTTGGTGTTATGTTGTTTGAGTTCCTTGTATATTCTGGATATTAATCCTTTGTCAGATACATATTTTGCAACTAGTTTCCCCCACTCTGTTGGTTGTCCTTTCACTCTGTTAATGGTTTCTTTTGCTGTGCAGAAACTTTTTACCTTGACATAATCCCATTTGTTTATTTTTCCTTTGGTTGCCTGTGCTTTTGGGGTCATATTCATAAAGTCTATGCCCAATCCTACTTCCTGAAATGTTTCCTCTATGTTTTCTTTTAGGAGTATTATAGTTTTGAGTCTTATATTTAAGTCTTTAATCCATTTTGAGTTGATTTTGGCATATGGTGAGAGGTATAGTTTCATTCTTCTACATATGGATGTCCAATTTTCACAGAACCATTTATGGAAGAGGCAGTCTCTTCCCCAGTGTGTGTTCTTGGTGCCTTTGTGAAAGATCAGATGGCTGCAGGTGTGTGGGTTGAGCTCTATTCTGTTCCATTGGCCCATGTGCCTGTTTTTATGCCAGTACCATGCTGTTTTTGTTACTATAGCTTTGTAGTATAGTTTAAAGTCAGGTAGTGTTATGCCTCTGGCTTTATTATTATTATTTTTTTGCTCAAGATTGCTTTGGCTGTTTCTCATTCCATATGAATATTTGAATTGTTTTTTCCATTTCTGAGAAGAATATCATTGGAATTTTGATGGGGATTGTGTTGAATCTGTAGATCACTTTGGGTAATATGGACATTTTCAAAATGTTAATTTTTCCAATCCAAGAGCATGGGATACTTTTCCATCTTCTTGTGTCATTTTTATTTTCTCTTAACAGTGATTTGTAGTTTTCATCGTAGAGATTTTTTGCATTCTTGGTTAACTTTATTCCTAGGTATTTTATTTTGGGGGAGACTGTTATAAATGGGCTAGCTTTCTTGATTTCTTTTTCTGCTAGTTCATTGTTGGAATATAAAAATGCTACTGATTTTTGTGTGTTAATTTTGTATCCTGCAACTTTGCTGAAGTTATTTATCAACTCTAAGAGTTTTTTTGTAGTCTTTAGACTGTTCTATATATAGGACAATATCATCTGCAAACAGGGACAGTTTGACTTCATCTTCTCTGATCTGGATGCTCTTTATTTCCTTATCTTCCCTGATTGTTCTGGCTAGTACTTCTAATACTGTGTTGAATAGGAGTGGCAAGAGTGGGCATCCTTGTCTTGTTCCTGTTCTTATATCATCCCATTCAGGATGATATTGGCAGTGGGTTTGTCATATATGGCTTTAATTGTGTTGAGATACTTTCCTTCTATTCTTAACTTATAGACAGTCTTTATCATGAAAAAATGTTGAATTTTGTCAAATGCTTTTTCAGCATCTATAGAGATGTTCGTTTTTGTCTTTGATTTTGTTGATGCAGTTTATCACAGATATTGACTTGCATATGTTGACCCAACCTTGTGTCTTTGGAATGAATCCCACTTGATCATGGTGTATAATTTTATGTATGTGTTGCTGTATTCTATTAGCTAATATTTTATTGAGAATTTTTGCATCTACATTCATCAAAGATATTGGCCTGTAGTTTCGTTTTTTGTTGTGTCTTTGTCTGGTTTTGGTATCAGGGTGATGTTTGCCTCACAGAATGAGTTTGGGAGAATGACCTCTGTTTCAATTTTTGGAATAGTTTGTAGAGAATTGGTATTAATTTTTCTTTAAAGGCTTGTTAGGATTCTCCAGTGAAGCCATCCAGACTTTCTTCCATACTTTCAAATTTGTTGGCATATATTCGTTTATAGCAATCTCTAATGATTCTGAGGTATTGGTTGTAATATCTTCTTTTTCATTTCTAATTTTTGTTATTTGTGTCTTCTCTCTTCTTTTTAAGTTAATCTAGCTAATGGCTTGTCAATTTTATTTATCTTCTCAGAACACCAACTTTTTGTTTCATTGATCTTTTGTATTGTTTTTGGGGTTTCTATTTCATTTAGTTCTGCTCTGATCTTAACCACATGTTAGGTCACAAATCAAGTCTCAACAAATTCAAAAAAGTTGGAATTATTCCATGTATTTTTTCAGACCACAATGGATTAAAACTAGAAATCAATAACAAACAAAACTCTGAAAACTATACAAATACATGGAAATTAAACAACATTCTACTTAATGACATATGGGTCCAAGAAGAAATTAAACATGAGATCAACAAACTTATTGAAACTAATGAAAATAATGACTCATCATACCAAAACCTGTAAGATACTGCAAAAGCAGTACAAAGGGGGAAGTTTATTGCAATAAATGCTTACTTCAGAAGTATGGAAAGATGACAAGTAAACAACCTAACACTTCACCTTAAAGAACTAGAAAAACAAGAACAATCCAAACTCAATGTTAGTAGACAGAAGGAAATGACTTATTTAATTTTAGACATTATCTAATGGCTTCCCCCTTTACAGATACAAATTTAATCCTTTCAGTGCTACTTTTACTTTTCTTTCATTATCTCAATATACTTTTATCATTATTTTTCATCAAATAAATAATTGATATTTATGTCATAACCCTACAAATGTCATACATTGCAGAGCCAAGACTTATACCATAATTAATTTCTTTGTAATATAGGTTTGTGTTTTATTCAAGTTTCAAATTTCCTTATCTCTTTCCTTGGATAATATGCTATGCTGTATTTTCCCCAAATGCTCCATCTGATCATTTTTAGTTTTAAATTTGCCTTTTTCCTAGCGACTTTTCTTTTAGAGCCCTCTGCACTGCTCCAGTCTGAATCTGCTATTCAGTAATTTCCTTTCATACTGTCCTTACTGGGCCCATTTCTACCAGATCTCTCTCTAATTTTACTCTGTCATTTTGCTTGAGTCCACCCTCTAATATATGGGAAGTAAATTGGGCATGTATAAAATAATGGCTGTATCCTACACTTACACTGAATTGCTAGTTTCACTGGGTATTTAATTGTAGTTAAAAATTATTTTCCCTCTTTTCTTTGAAAATATTGGTCCATTTTCTTCTAGATCCAGATTAGCTGCTGAGAAGTCTGATATTATTCTGATACTTGTGGTCTGTTCTTTCTGTAAATTTTTAGGATCTTCTTTTTGTGCCTCATGTTCTGAAATTTCATGATGATTTGGAATTGCATGAAGCTGAAAATATATGATTACTTGTTATGTAAACTACTCGGTGGATTCTTTCAGTCTGGATGTTTATGCCCTTCATTTCCAGATCAATTTATTTGTCTCTGTGTGTATCTATTTATCTGTCTATCCATTTATCTATCTTTCATCTATCCACTTACCTACCTTCTTTTCTCCCTTTTTATTTTCTCTGTCCTCTCACTCTGAAACTCCCTTCATCAAATATTGTAACTCTTGTATAATTCTATATGTCTGTTAGCTTTTTTCTAATACTTTCCATTGCTTTTTCTTTTTGCTTTACTCTTTGGGAAATTTCACTGGACCTTTTCTTTAAAGCTTTTCATTGAATGTTTTATTTTGGCTATCATATTTTTGATCTCTAAGAACTCTTTTTTGTTCTATTATTGTTTGGATTTTTTTTTTTTTTTTTTATGGCATCCTGTTCTTATATTTGGATATAATATCTTCTGGTCTCTCCAAGCATCAAAAAAAAAAAAAAGAAAGAAAGAAAAAAAAAGAAAAAAGAAAAAGAAAAAAAAAAAGATTTAAAAAAGTCCTTCCTAGTGTACGATTTTTTTCCTTTTTTGGTGAGTGTATTTTTCTTATTGGCTTGTTTGAATTTCTTTCATGTCAGAGCATTTCCCAAAATGCTTGTTGTTTCTTTTATTGTTTATATTCAAGAGGAGCCCATACGATGCATATTGGAATATTCAGTGGCATGGATCTGACTTGTTGGCCAGTGAGCTTCACTTTAAAAGAGACAATAAAGGAGAACAGTGGACATATTACTTGGAAACCCTCAGACGTTACTATGTGGGGGTTTTCCTCCTCGACTGTCCAGTGTCTCTGAAGATGAAACTGCTGATATTCTGCCTGCGAGTTGGATCCCGGTCTACTGACAGGCTGTACAAGAAGTAAAGGAAGAAGTCTAGGGGTTCAGCCTTACTCTGGGTAGACTTTGAGCCAATATCCCTGTTTTCAGAGCCTCACCTCACTTGGCCCTCAGCCATACTTAGCCAAACTCAACTTCTCTAGGTTGTTGGAGCAAATTGGACCGCTTATCTTCCATATACCCCTCTGGATTTCAGCTACAGTTTCTTCTACTCTGCCCAGTTACCAGCCATCAATTTTGCTGTACTTCTTCCAAAAATGGATGAAAATATCTCATCCTGACATAGTCTCTTCCATTTTCTTTGCCCTTGTGGGTTTATACATTTGTTTATAAATTCAAAATCATTTTAGTAGAGGCTTGAGAGGAAAATATGATAAAAATGATCAACATAGTGTCTTTAATTGAAAGGTTGTTTATCTTTGAACTTTGCCATGGTGATTTTTTTATACATAACTTAAAGATTTTTTATTGTAGTTAGACTTGTCAATTTAAAGTAAAAAAATTTCCCCAAATGGCTCACCCATTACCCCAACAATATTTATCGATAGGCTTTCATTTCCCCATTAATTTTGAATATCAGTTTTGTCATATTCTGAAATCCCATATGTAAGTGGACCTCTTCTTCAATCTTCTATTATATTATTTTCCTGTGCTAACATCGCAAGAATTATTACATAATATGTTTTGATATCTGATAGGGCATGTATCCTCTTTGTTTTTTTACAAAATTATCTTGACAATTCTTGAATCCTTTTCTCACCTATAAATATTAGAATTTGAAATTTGTCAAATTGCACAAAAAATTTTGTTTGCCTTTTGATTATGGTTAATTTGTCTATTAGGTTTATATATTGGATTAGGGATTATGAATAATGGTTTTCTTATTCATCAACACAGTATTTCCTGTTATTCGGATCTTCTTTTAAATGCTTCAGTAATATTTTTAAATTTTCTCCATAGACTTTATATGTTTATAATAGTTTCATCAGGTAAAGACACTTAATCACCCATTCCAATTTTCCAACAGCTCTTTTGACTTTGAAGATAAGCTATTTGATACAATCACTTGCAGTTCTTCCAGGCCACGTTTTATATTGTTTACCAGTGGAATGTGTACCATGGATGCAGAAACTTTAAGTTCAAGGTTCTAATTGATGAAGATATGCCCTTGTATAGTGATAGCTGCCAAAGTCTCTGGAATAAGGCACAAAAATTCTAAATCTAGAGAGATATTGGCTTCCTTCAGTGCATAGCAGACCCCTGTTGCTCACAGTCCATCTACCAGCAGAGGGCAGTGTGTATGCATTTGAGATTGTGCCTGGTTGTATTCACTTTGTACCTGTTCTGCACCACCATTTTGATCTTCAGAGATACTAGGAAACCTACCTCAGCATGATCTGCAGCCTACCGTCCCTGACACTGTATGATCCCACTTGACATGCTGCAGGTTGATTAATAAAGCTCTCATTGTTATGTAGTGTTCAAACTTG